>NC_084953.1:24290204-24465204 GCF_949316205.1 Platichthys flesus | reverse complement strand
TGAGCAAGGCACCTTACTCCCCCAACATCTGCTCCCCGAGCGCCGTACATGGTCGCTCACTGCTCTGTGTGTCCTGCACAAAGATGGGTTAAATGCAGAGGTTAAATTTACCTACCATTGCATGAGTGTGTTGTGCATGTTTTTGGTATAAATAAACATATCATATCTTATCTTACACACACACACACTCTCACCATTACACATTCACATGTTGACCTTGCTAACAGCGGTCTGCCTTTCTACATCAACCTCCTATTGAATTGTTGACATATTATTACAGCCAATCTGTTTTTAAGAAATGGCAGAGTAGAGACTTGCATCCTTGAGCAATGTCTACCTTCCCACGTGCCATTTTCAGACATCCACTTCGGAGATTGCGCAGACAATAGGGCCCGATCTTTCTCCGGAGTTTTCCTTTCTCATATGAAAGATATATATGACGTGGATTGGTCTGCTTTTTTATCCTGAAATATCTGAATTATTTTTTCTCTGTTTTGTGTCGGCCGTGTGTAAGGAAAATTGTCAATGCAACCACACAATTACAATGACTTCGCCAGAGGATCTCCTGCTGTATTTTAACATGCTCATTGGTTCCTGATGAAGTTTCTACTAGGGGGCTGTCAGGAGAAACAGAATATCCCTCAGACTTTTGCGTTCTCACGTACAGCCCCTCTGGATAATGTCTGGAGATTATCTGGAGTTCAGTGCATGTCTGGATGCAGCCTTGAACATACACAAAAACAAATCCAAGGAAAGCAAAGTGTGAAATTAGCCACAGAGGCAGAGTTTCTCTCAGTGAAAGTTTAGCAGGTTATTGCAGTTCAGTTTTGTTTGGTTCCTTAGTAGCCAAGTGAAGGGAGCTGATAAAGAGTGTAAAGGTGCACTGGTTACCATGTGACAAACAACACAACTACAGGCCCAGGGTGTTTGTGTTGTGTTCCTCTCGAGGCTTCTCCTCACTAACATTCATTAACAGAGGGACAGAGGTGAGGGTTAGAAGACCTGCTGGACAACATTGTCTACCTGCTGTGGTTTTGGACCACTGTGTTTTGTATTGTACGAGTTGGTGTGAACACACACACACACACACACAGAGCGGCAGGTTGTAATTTAACAGGTGCTGTGACCGCAGGCATCAGGTATCACTGTATCCCTCTGTGTGTGGCACAGACAGAGGGAGCGGGGAGAGATACTGCTTAGTGAATGTACAGCTTCACTCATTTCGCAAAATAAAAGCATCGAGAAGAGGAACTTGATATTAATGAGCAACAAAAGCATGTCGTCGCCTATTGTCTTATTGTCATTTTAGTTACATTTAACTAAAATGTTAAGGTATTAAAAACCATTCATTTCTCCATTCAGATTGTTACCGTACACACATCATATGATCAGGTAAAATATGGTTGTTCTGAATGAAACTATCCATCAGTATTTTATTGAAGTTCAAGCATTAATATCAAATATTTCATAATATGTGGAATGATATGAGAAGATCAGTGTGTAATAATAATGAGAAAGGTGATGAACGGTTGGATGATAGTACACTGTAAACGCATGCTGAATATACATCTCTGAAGGGTCTGAAAGAATTTCCCTTTTACCTGATTTTTTTTTTTAGGTGATTTTGTTGGCGGGGAAACAAAAACAACAGTGACAAGTGGTGCAGCAGATGTTGTAAAGTACTTATTTTTACTCCCTTGTATGTCTTAGGCTTCAAGACATTAACGGCTTTGTGCGATGCTTTTACACAGCGAGAAGGAGTAAGGTCAGGGTCGGACCTTAACCTGCAGGTTTGAATCTGCTTTTAACGAAAATATTGTGGGTGGCAGACAAGGCGGGTCAGTGACAAGGCTGTGTTCCGATAACTACAAATCAGAGAAAAGATTAACTTCGCCAACGTGAGCTCAATGCGTACAATTTGTTGATTCATCTTTCAGTTACAGTTCACAAGAAGTAAGTAAGAAGTTGTTGTAGATTACCACAAGGTCTCAACTAATCCTTCATTCATAGCACAGAAAACCACAACATTTAGATTTAAGCTGTAACCGGAAGTAGTTCTGTAAGATGTAATAGACAGTGCAGTAGGAAAAAAAAGAAAAGAAAAAAAGTTAGGTAAGCTATTATTTTCAGGCAGCTCTATTGCGCCGTTGTTTAAAAAGTATCACCCAGTCACCATATACAAGACTATATATAGACTAGGAGACTAGATGAACCGAAATTGAATCATATAGCCCAAGCATTTTATTTTTATTTGTGTTGTTATTTCTACTGATGTGGGGTTAACAATGATGGAATGTTACAAAATACATTAAGTCACGTACAGTTTAGAAATTTCAGGAACTACATTACTTGAGTGTTGCAAATTAATGTTACTTTATACATCTGCTTTATTAGAGTTCAGAGGCAAATGTTGTACTTTTTACTCCACATTTACAATCTATCTAGCTATAGTTGCTAGTTACTATATAAACTAAGATTTGTATGATATATCACATATTAAGAGACAATACAATCCAGATTTTAAATTAATTAGAGCTGTGAAAAATAACGCATTTAACGCTGGCGCAGAAGGACCTTCCAATATACCCACATTTTTGTGTTAGTCGCTGCTCTAATACAGTCAGACGGCAGCTGCTATTCAAACAAACAAACATCACCTTCTGGACGGGAAGATCGTGCTCCAAAAAAACAAAGATGGAACAATCAATAAAACCAAGGTGATATGCACAGTCTGTGGGAAGATGTTATCGTTTCACCGTAGCAAAGCTGCTTAAAGTACCACCGCAACGCGAAGCATGTGTTGGTCGGCGAGGGGCGTTCAAGTGGAAAGCGCCAAACCAGACTCACTCGCAGGACAAATTGTGCAAAAGAAGAGGTCAGCTTTACTGTCAGGGAATGTGAACAAGTTTGTTTGCCTCACCAACTGGCTAAAGGAAGACTAGCTAAGAGGACCTTTAGAGGCATTATATTGTCTTATGGTGTGATGAATGGTTGTTTGACAAAAAATAGAAAAATGTTCAACAATACTATAAAAAGAATGGCTAAGAAGCCCAAATAATTTCTGTTTGATTTAAAAAGAAAAGAAAAAAGTTTTATTCAACCATACAATGGCTAAGAAGGCCGAATTCTGTTTAGGATGAATGTTCCATATGGAATAGCAAAGAGAACTGCTAAAGAAATGCCGAGTTGCAGCACCATTGTTTTGATTATTTATGAATAAAAAAGAAAACATGTTAAATGTATGTATCTGTCTTTTGTCATAAATCACAAAAATATACAGAGAAAATCTGTTATTTGATTAATCATGGTTAATCCATAGAAACCTGGGATTAATTTGATTAAAAAGTTTAATCAATTCACAGCCCTAAAATGAATGCATGTGTAATGATAACACAACCAAAATAGACAGAGTGCATTTGTTGTGGAAATGGCAAAGTACACGCCCACACACAAGACATTCTGTGAAGAAGCACAGAGAAATCACCAGTTCACCATAACGTCACAAACCGTCATAACTACGCACACAGCACTCTGTTGTCCTAGGTTACAGCATCATACACATCGGAGGAACAGCTGATCAGTGTTTGGATGTTAAAAGTAAAAAAAGTCAACCATATGTCTTTGTCCCGTTTTGACGAGCAGCTGCATCACATGGAGCCAGACAGGAATAACCCACAGACACTTGGTCAGTTTACAACAGAGACTGGACTTAGAGAGTGTGCAGTCGGCGAGGGCTGCTAAGGAGACGGGGAGAGCAGGGGTTGGGTGCCAGGCAACAGCGAGAAGGGGCCGGGGTAAGATGAGGTCATGCTCTGAACGGTCATATAATGCCCAGTGAACAATGGTGATGAATTTGGCTTAAAGTTATTGGACAATAAATAGTGCGTAAACCACCATAAAAAGGTGCATAAACACTATTTTGTATTTGTACCTAAAATGCGTTTTCACCCCACTACAACCCTGTTAATAGATGTTTTAAAAGGTTTAATTAAATTTATTTACTGTTGGCCGATTATTTCTCTTTCATACATTTCGCTAAACTGGGATTTGATCTCAGCAGTTGTTTTGACTTTGTTTTGTTAAGGCTGATTGAATTGGTGATGAAATAAAAATGTGTGCAATTAGTTGTAGCTTTTGTTGACTGGGCTCATCTAACAATCAAGTAGGCTATTATTCTATGCAGCACTGATAAATGCCCCTAGAATTGGTCAAACTCCATAAATCCTTCATTACATTTGTACAACTCAAAAGTGTCTGTTTTTTGGAGTATCCCTGCCGGATGACATCATCCTAATTATCTCCTTAAACCTGACAAAGCCCCTCCACGTCCACAGGTTATATTTTACCTGTGCAGGCTGACGCTGTTCCAGTTTTGTCATTATTTGAGCACAACCAAACTCTCCAGGGACTCCCAGTGTCACCAGCTGAGGTTGCAAAGAGATTTGGGATGTGACATCAAAGCTTAAGGAAGTGCAAGAGTGTGATGATGAAGACACACACAGACATAATGACAACCGCGTGGTGCAGGTAGTTTGACGGAGGCCGCCCACCACAGCCCACACGCACTTTGTTCACATTACATTACATGTCATTTAGCTGACGCTTTTATCCAAAGCGACTTACATTTTTAGAACACTCATCATTTTATGAGGGGCCATCTAGGGGTTCAGTATCTTGCCAAGGACACTTAGGCATGCAGATGGGATGTGAACCGGCAACCTTCTTGTTGCAGAGCACCTGCTCTATCCCCTAGGCCACGCTCTCCCCAAGTGGGATGTTCCACCTAAACAGATTCTCCAGTTGTCTGTCAGACGACAAAGATATCTGCTCCGTCAGAATGCTCAGAGGGTAGCCATGATAATCAGTCTTTGTACAGTAACACAGCATCTTATCTTAGATTATGGAGCTACATTTTTTGTGTTTGGCTTCAAATGATATTGTTCTTTTGGTGTTTTTTTTAGGGATGATACATGTATCATTGTAACTCAAGTGTAAGAGCGTATACAGTCAGGTTTAGCAGTCTATTGTCTGATTTCATTGAGCAGCTTGACTCAAATACATTGTTTCCTCTGTGATAATGTGTAGTATGGCCGCTTTACATATGTTTCATCATCTGCTTATTTTCATGAGGGATGAATTTTGCTGTCTGAAGCCTCGATTTTGAAGAACTGACTGCATGAGCATAGAACCTCTCCAAATGTGAAGCCACTTTATTAGTGATGAAGGTCTGCTCTTTCTACTGTAGTTGCACTAGGGACAAATGAGCAGTATGTCATTTTTAGGTTGGTGGATTGCTGGTTCTGTGATGGGAATAAAAAAATGAAATGCCAACAAATGCTTTATTCCCTTCCCGTTTGTACAGCCAACAAAGGACTACATCTTCATTTGTGTACTTAATTAGAAGAGGCATCATTTTCCCTGTCAAATGGAGGCATGTGTGGGTGTGTGCATGTCGCATGGAAGACAATTCTACCATTTGCACAGTACAAAGACGCGATTGAAATACTTTTTGTATCCTGTGTAGTTCAGAAGTTCCAGAACAGTTCTTGTTGTCTGGAGGCAGGGGCTGGGTTGGCAGGTGACATAGGTGGTGGGGTGGTGGTACCAGAATGGTGAAGTCCTTCAGGGGGGAAGGGTGCTGATGATGTTGCCCATGTGTGTGTGTGTGATATACACTCCTTGTTTGGAGGTGGAGGGGTGTTGTGCAGTCTTTGCTTATCGAGATGGAGATCCATTAATGGTGGTAGTGGGCTGCGTCCATACGCACCGGCATCCCATGACATAAGCCTGATCTCTTTGACCCCTCTTTTCAGTTTCCTCACATTGCTGTATGGATATATTAACTTGAGATGAATACTATTTATAAGTCAACGTGACCTGTTGGAGTTTTACACACTTGGTTATGTCTTAGTTTAAATTAAAAAAAAACTTGTATCATTTAAATAACTTTAATACACATAAACATCTTTAATTTATTTATGTTTATGTCCTGTGCTTATTTTCATGTGAATTTTCTTACATTTCTGAAAGTGCAAAGAAAATTATAATTGCTAATTTTATACAAATAATACATGAATATCTCCAGCTTTCTGGCATTGTTTGGCACCTGCTGCTCTTTGATTTTCCGCAGCCCTCTTTTTTGTCTCTTAATACCATCTGACATTCCTTACCTGCAAGCAGATGCGATATCACCTGTCGTCCTTTCGCTTCTTCTTCTGCAACATGATCTAATGTGTCTCTCAAACAACAAAAAGGAACAGAGGAAACGAAGGGGGGAGGCGGTAGAAGGCGGAGGGAAGAAAGGATGAGGAGGACGGGAGGCTGAGCTGCAGAGCTGTATCTCCGACAGTCCAGCACATTCTTTGTTATCTGCTCTCCGTGAGGGAGAAAAGCATCCTACCTTCTTTATTATCATCCAGCATTGATAAGGACGGCCCTGACTACTCATCTCTGCACAAAAGCGAGCTGATACCTCAAGGCCGCTTGTGTTTGTGTGTGTGCGTGAGAGAAAGAAGTGCAAGCCCAAAAAACACCGGGGGATATATTTTCCTTTCACCTTCTCATGAGATAATAGTGGTGTGATTTTGTCGGCTCCAGGTCAGTACAATGGAGCTCAATAGCATTTGGATAGTGGTATTCAGTGGACCAAAAAATAAGTAAATACAAAAGTAAGGCAGCTGCTCTTTCCAAATAAAATGGTATGAATTCTCAAAATAAACCACATAGGTTTTTTGTCCAGTTCCATCCTCCCCTGTGGAGATAAACTGTGTGCACAAGATATTTGGGTTGGGTTTGGGTCTGACTCCATGCGTATCGAAGAACTCATATTCTTGTTTTTGCAGCGAGCAAAACAAAACAGGATAACAATAAAGAGATAAAAGTGATAATATACAACCTTTCATTTTCATGTCCCAGGAGAAAACTTGATCATTGATACCGCTCTGGTGCTTGCTTGGAGGGGATTAGCTTAGTTTAGCATAATGACTTGAAGCAAGAACAAACAGGCAGCTTGGCTGCCTGTTTTGAACTCCCCAAAGTTCAAAATTAATAACTGCCAACCTCTTTAGTGTGTTAAATTATTTTTTGCAAAGATCCCTCATTGAACATTGTTGCACTTTTGTTTGTAAAAACCAATGGAATGTGGACCAAGTTAGTGAGCATGATTTCCAAAATGTTTTTTTAAGATTATTTCGGTTTCAGTATGTTGCATTATCATATTATTGCACCAGTGATTTTGATGTTGGTGACCATGCAAGAAGCAAATGTGCTGTTTCTTCTGTGTTGTCAGGCCCTGACCTTTACAGTCCTCATTAATTAATGATTCCGCCTTGTGTCCCCCTGCATCTTAATTTAGAGGAACAGCCTCATCAGATCTGTTAAATATAGAACGCTAAAGAACAAGAGTGTAAGTGGGAGTCATGCAGCGGATAGAGAAAACCGAAAGATAATTCAAGCTACTCTTGTGTTGTCCCCAAAGTGAAACAGGAAAAGCAAACAACCTCCAAAATGTCAACTATCCTTTCACACCGGTGGCATTTTCTCAGTTTCTTTGTCTTTGCTTTCGCTGATGTTCTCTTTCTCTGTCTCACTATCTCTCCCTGTCTTCTGTTCAAAATTCCCTACATGCATTGTCCATAGATACTCCCTCTTCACTGGCTTCACTTACATTATAGTTCAGGGGTCAGCAACCTTAGGCATGTGAACCATAGTCATCGGCACACAGATTTCCTATTAAAGAAATGTTCAAAGGTTTTACCGTCATGCAGCCTGTATTATTTAGCTTGATTGATGTTAACACCTCCCAGCCACTGGTTGCCAGTAATTCTTTGCCACCCTTATATCCGGGAAGTCCAGTTGCTTAGCTGTATTGATGATGGCAACCCGCTTTCTATTAAAAAAACGAAGGCACAGGCATTTCAGCCCTCATGGGCAGAAGACTATGGCTCTGTTTCCACAAGGACCATGCTGTGTGCATGTTATGTTTTGAAAATGTGGTTTATCGAATGTCCATTGTTAAGTGCCACTTTGAGACAAAGCATGACAGAACTTTCAGAGATCAGGCAGTAAAGGGACAATCAATCAAATGAGCAGTGTCCAGGTATGGGAGGCAGGCCACTCTCTGAAAGTCTTTGCCACTGCCACAAACCATGGGACTGAAGCAAGCGTTCGTATTGCTCACTGCATTGTTGAAACATGGGAAGTCATTTACTGATGGCGGATATATAAAGGAAGATGTCGTGGTGTTTAGCCTTGCAGTTGATGAGAGCGTTGACGTGAACGACGTACCACGTTTGGCAGTCATGGCAAAAAACTGTGATAACACTGTAAAAGAGGAGTTATGCTGTTTGAAGCCAATGTCCGACACAACAAAGGTAAGGACATAGCCAGGGTGTTGATGGAACATTTTGACGAGCGAGGGATGGACATCGGTAAGATTATGCATTAACTACTAATGGTGCCCCCGCCATGGTCAGGAGACAGAGGGGAGCAGTCAGATTAATAAAATGGTCATTCAAAGTCAGATCTTAATGGGTAATGACTACAGTGGTAAAGATCAAGGCCTTCCTGGCTGAAAAGGCCAAGACTTCCCAGAACTTGAGCACGAGAAGTGGGTTGTGAAACTCATGTCTCTTACAGATATTACAGGACATCTCAACGAGCTCAATCTCCAGCTGCAAGGTGCATGGCAAACAGCTTTTATCGGCATGCTAGAAATGATCTCTTTCTTGATCAAGCCCGGCTGCTTTCATGGACATGAATTGGATTTATCTCTGATAGACTAACTGGACACAAAGGGCATGGAAATGCAGCTGATTGAGCTGAGGAGTTCCACACTGTAGGGGACTAAGCTTGCAGAGGTATGGAAACCGCTGGAAACCACAGCAGTGCAAGATCACAGAACCTTCATCTTCACCTGCTGGACATGTTCAGGAAGAAGTTCAACTGTCTCCGTAACATTGCCCTGGCTTTACTGACACTCTTCGGGTCAACGTATCTGTGTGAGCAGATATTCTCACACATGTCGTTTGACCACTGACCACTCTGAAGCATGTGTGCAACTTAAAGTCACTAACTACAACCCCCAGGTAATGGAGCTCAACAAAGGAAAGCAATGTTAGGGATCCCACTGACTAGTAGGCATCAGTGTATTTGTTGCAGGGCCTACACTTGTGTTTGCACATGTTGCTGTTGGTGCATCTCTGTTTCTCTGACTCAGAAGTGGATGTTTTCATGAGGTCGCATTCTTGTTTAGCCCTTGTACTGTTATTTATGTTGTATCTGCTTATGTCCACTGTGGACAATGCCAATGCAATACTTGTTAATGAGTTACTGAAAGCAGTATTTTGAAATGGTGTCAGTGCAATCTGTCATGGGGCGGAGAAATGAGATAAACATGTTTCTTTAAAGTGTTGTTCTATATAAACAAATCTTAGGTCTGTTAGAATATTAAGATTTCACATTAACACTTATTGTCAAAAAGGTTGCCCACCCCTGTTATAGTTAATGTGAATGGCAGCCACAGCCTGATAACATTGCAATGTTTTTCATCCAGACAGATACATTTGAATATTTTCCTTTATACTCAGCCTCATGCCCGTATTTCAAAATCTGATGATTTGGCTTTTGACTGAGCCTTTGCATTAGCAATATAGCAGTGAGTTACCTATTTCAGAATACTGTGAAACTCGCTAACAAGTAGCTATCAGGTAACACTATTACATGGATAAGTGTTATGGCAACCGTAACAATCTGACCGAGGTAAGCCCGAACATCTAACCGAGGTGTTAGATGAAAACCCTTTTCTTGGACCTATCAGTAATTGAACTGATTATTTATTGGGTTCAGGCAGTTGCTGTATGCCTTGTGACCGTCACAGTTGAAATTACTGGATGTTGGCACAAAACGGGCTAATTTCAGTGTCACTTCTGCTGCCAATATCACAGTGGACAGTCCTGGTGTGACACTACAGCCTGCAATTAGTCAAAGACTGTTAACGTTTCCTGTAAAGGGTCTGATTGTGATTGCTCTTCATCCTATAGTTGGAATAAGATGGGCTTGACAGGCAGATGGAAACATTAACTTGTGTCTGTCTTGCTGTGCTTTTTCCTCTGTCTGGCGGTATATTGCTGTCTTCCAAACTGTGAGCCGGAGTCTAGAAGTAAGATGGAGCAAATGAGCTCTGAAATACGGACTCCTTGGTAAAACACACTCGATGTGACCTTTAGTTAACGGACAAATTGAGCTGCGGCCAGAGTACCCTCCCGACTCTTGAGTGAACACTGCTGGGCACTGCGGGGGAGTATGCATGGAGGTATGTTGTATGTAATTGTTTGAGTTGGTATAAGTGTGGAAGGGGTGATGTGTTGGGAAAATGTATTGATTAATGTGTCTACTTATTATTTGTAATTGTACCTATTTTTGGTCTATTGGTGTGTGTTAAAAATAATCTTCTAGGTTTGCTGGCAACAATTAAAACGGTTGTTATCTTTGAGCGACTTGCAGATGTTTGCAGTCAGCCGATGACCTTTATTTCTGATTCAGTTAAGACGCTGTGATTGCGAGTGTGGGAGTGCTAGAGAGGTTGCTGTAGAATCAGTGCAGACTAAGGCAGAACGCCATTTAGTCTGAATGTTCTTTAATATACAGTCAACCTGAAATTAGTTTTTTACATTTCCTTATCATGTATTACAGGAAACAAAATTTGATTCCCTCAGCAAACTGAAGCACAGCTTTTAGCAGCTAAGCTGTTAGCTTCAGGTGTACTCTTCTAAAGCACCTCAAATCAATGTGGGGAAAGCCGATTGTCAGGAAATGCTTTCACCGTTGACTTTAATATTATATTACAAACTGCCAGGACTCAAGCAATGTGTGTCAACATATCGTACAAGGAAGTGATTGCTTGGTTGTGTGGCAATGGGAGAAAAAGACAGACCAAATAGATGTTAGTACATGGTATGTACTGTGTATTGTGTAACAATAACATCTCATGTACTGTCAAAAAGACATTGACACAAGAAAATCTCCACAATCTGAGGTTTGGAGTTTGTCTGTGGTTTTCTCCTTACATATGAAGAATACAGCAGGATATTCTGCAGTTTTCAATTCTGGAGTGTCAGGTAGGGGGTGGGGCAGCATGCAATAGGCAGGAAACAACATACATCCGCTGCAGTGATTATGAAAGCAAAGAATGAAATATTCAGTTATTTGCAATTGTTGTTTGAGTTGGGAAAAGTTGAATGTCAGATTCCTCATAACTGCAGCACACCTCTTCAATTAAACCTCCTTAATTATACTTCAGGATCAGACTGTAATGTGTTTATAGCTTTTTACCAAAACACACATGTCGTTCCACTTTTGCTGTATGACTATCAACATGCAGACCTTGGTCATGTACTTATAGTTGCTGACAGGGTTCTCTGTACTTTACTGATGATTTTGAGGCTTTGCATGGGATACAGAGCATTTAACATTCTAATCTTTTTTAATTCCTGACGAGAGATGCAGATTTCCTATACTGAGTGACCACCAACCTGAAAAGACTCACTAATTGTCATTTTTCTTTGTTGAATCCCCTCTTTAAATATACGATTTCAGCACTTTGAGGTTCAGGTTATGTTGTCATATTAATTTCAGAGTATGTTGTCATACTTCATCTAATGCTTTACTTAGTAAGAAAGAGCACACATTCTTTTTTTTTTTTTATGTTGGAATACTTTAGACATGATAGTGCCGTGTGTCAGTCCCTGAGATGAAGCATGTAATTATACTTTAAAGGAAATGGAACCAAGTCTGCAAAGACGCCACACTTGTCTGGCTGACAGCACACACTGTCGTATGTGACAACACACCCTGACACCAACCAGGTTGTGACAAGACGTGAGGCTGTCTTTCATCTTTAATTTCAACTTCAACTTCTTGTAAATTGTTATGACTTTAGAAATGACATTTTAGAGAATCCCATATCCTTTTTTATTTAGTAAATCAGTATTTTTTAAAATCCAAATACACTGGTCTCCTGTAGAACACGTCTCACAGTGGCTGCTGTCAAGTTAAGACACAGCATCCATGACGTGAATTTAACAAACAAGCGCGGGTTCTATATACGCACACTTGTAGTCTTACACTCACACACACATGAACTGATCAAAGACAACTTTGTGTCCATTTCCCTCCCTCCGAGCAGTTCCTCTCCTCCCCAGTCAATTTGACAAATCCATTAGGGATCCATTACAGAGACTTTATGAAAAGCAGCTACGTTATTTTTTTCTCCCAGCACTGAGAGGAACATCACAAATAAACCCAGTGATGGTAATGTCAGTCCTGAAGGAGGTTTAAGTAAGATATTTGTGTGTGAGTGCATCCGCATGTGCTTGTGTGCACATTGTGCCTGATGTGTCATGTCTAGTTGTGACAGCTTGTTTTTACTTAAGAATTTAGTATTTTTATACCTAATGTGAAGAGTTTAGATTTGGCGAATAACCGTTAATATGGTTTCCACCCTGCTGTGTCTTTCACTTGACTAATTAAAGCTAATATGATGCAATTTCATGACATCTCCAATCTTATTTACATTTGCATTGAATCTGCTAAACTGTATACATTCTTTGTATGTACCATTTGTATACGTTTGGTGATTATCTTTGACATTAATTTTGTATTGTACACTATACTGTGTAGGCTGTGTATCAACCAGACTAACAATATACAAATTTTGTGTTTCCTACCAGGCCTTCAGTCACCTGCAGATAGAATCTCCCTAGAAGTGAGGCAGTTTTTGAGCATGTCTTATTTTTGTCACAGTAGAGGTGATGGCCACAACCCGAAACACCATAAGAGAGATCCACATGGTGCGCTCGCAACAAAAATACTTCTTTCTTTCGTGTGTGTATACAGAAAGGTGACGTTTTCCTTTTTAAGCCTGACTGGCAGTTGAATGGTGCCTTTCTCTTTCTCACTGTGCTCCACCATCACATTGGTGAGCAATACTCAGTTAGACACGCCACATGCGTGCGATAGTCCACAGCTTCAACTGTCAAAATCAGGCCCAGAGTAATGGCCACTACCGTTAACAGGACATTCAAGTCATTAAAGAACAGCCGTCATCTCTAATATTGAATCAGAAAATGTCCATTTGTTTTTCTGTGTTTCACGTCAATGTGTGGAACTATGCAGTCAGGGCTCCATTCAGGAAATTGATAGGCATTATTTTCTGGAAAGTCTCATAATAATAATAATAATGATAATAATAATAATAATACATTTTATTTATAGAGCGCTTATCACAGTATTCAAAGACAATTTACAAACATTCAAATTAACAGAAAAAGCTACACACTACAAAGATAGAGCACACAACATACATCACACATTAAAAGCAGTTCTGAAAAGGTGAGTTCTGATCGGTGATTTGAACATTGTGAGATTGGAGCAGATCGGATGTGTTTAGGGAGAGTTCCAGAGGGAGGCTGACGGGGTGTTGTTGTTATCAATATTATCATTATTATCATTAGGATTATTGTTTTTGTTACTATTATTATTATTATGTGCTGAGATCAATCATATTATTTCATAATGACAACCATTCTGTGATTCTGTCATGCAATGATATTTACAAAACTGGTCCTGGTCCTGGTTTGAAGTCACTGCTTCTCTTAGCCATTAGGCTAGATGTTGGACAGATATTAGGAATGTTCTGCAGATTCGTCCATGGGGACATAATTCACAGAGGAAGGAGTGATAAAGGAATAATAAAAATGAAGCATGTTGACCAGAGGATTGGAAGGACGGCACACATGCTCTCCAGGTCTAGTGAAATATATATTGTACCTTTTTTAAACGGAATTACAAATAATTTATCAAAATATTGGCTAATGGTAAAGTGTCATTCACATTCTTCTATAGAGATCTTCTCTAAAGGTTCCTTGTAAAACTAGACCTTCACTGCTGCTCAATGTGGTGTGAACCCGTTTGACTCGAAATTCCTACATTCAGTCCGATCCTTCACTGTGTGAAAGGAAATGCTTGACAATGATAGACAAATGGACACACACAGGCAGCACTTGCCTAGGTTGTGTGGAGAGAGAAAGAAAAAAATGGGATTTTTAAAATAAGTGAGGTTCTTCCAGAAACCAGAGCTGCAGTGTCAAGTTGGAGTATACACAGATACACCCAAACCCACAGAATTAGACTTGGACAGCTACCTCTGTGCATGGAAATGTGACAGGAAAATGACATGTCAAAGGTGAAAAGGTAAATAATAGAGTCTGACAGGTGGAACATTTATATCACTGTTAAAACTGGGAAGTGGCGCTCTAAAAACCCAGGCAATCTCACCTCACTGGTGTTGAAAAGACCTGCCACAAACAGGAAGTGGGTAATAGACAAGATGACAAGCTGTCACAAAACCTAGCTCAGCTGTACTTAATGTACAAAGAGGGAAGACCGAAAGGTGCATCTTCTCGCCACATTACTAAAAGATGAGTTTTCATCTCCTGTCTCAGTCCCCCGCCATCTGCCCAGAAGGAAACCAAGATGTTTCATCATTTTTCTCTCCTCCTTCCTCACTCCTTCCTCAGCTCCATCAACGTCCCCTGCCCTAACCACCTCATATGCCACATACTATTAAGTTCCTCCAAAATAATGTAAAATGTACACCTCCCTTGGGACTTTCTTGCTGCTTTTATTTAACTTAACAAATAGCTTTAGTCAGATGTTTTGCTATGCTGGCTTAGCAGTGATAGACCAGCAATCAAATGGGTAAAAAGAAGAACAAAATCACATCTGGTTCATAGTGCACACAGGGTTTGTGCAGCTCTTTCACAGGCGTCATCTTCATAACAAAAGTGGAACACAGTTATTCATTTATTGTCAGAAAATCAAGTGTGAGACTCTTGGGAAAAATAAATAAAGATCAAACTAGAAGTAAAGGAATCTTTTAATGGATCTTCTCAATGATTACTCACCCAATCGACTTCATCCTTTGTTTAGCTGAGGACCTGAGGAAATGAAGTGTCGACAGAAACGTTTTTGGGATGAGAGGTTCTCTTGAAAATCAACACATGGAGAGAGATCCCTCCATTTTTCTATCTGTAACCTGCCTTTGCTGTTACTCTGGGAACTGTGTTTAAGACACAACTTATTGATGATATCAGTGATGACAGCCTGATTGGCCCAGCACTACCGCTAGTAAATAAATAAATATAAACAGTTTGGCACCCGCGGATAATAGACTCTGCAGTTCCTCCCAGCCCTGTGTAGCATTCCAACTTCCTGTAGTTTGTTGTTTTGGTTTCACAGCACTCAAATGGAACTGTGATCTGTTTTGGTCTTGCCGCTTTCTTAAACCTTGTTTCCTGCAACAGCCAGGGCAACAATGGCAGCAGGTTTTCGACACACCCACTGTACACAAGGTGACTGGCAACACAATTCTATAATAGAAACACAAATGCATCAGATATGTGTGCTTGTAGTATTGAATGCAACGTTGGCCTACCTGTTTGTCACATCCGACCTGCCTACCTTTGCACTCCCTCCCTGTGCTCTCACTGCACATGACTAAAATCTTCAGCCTGAGAGACAGGGGTAATAACCAGAGGTCAGCGAGCATGTTGAGTAAAAGTCAGACGTTAGCAGTTGTGGGGCAGAGCGAGTTCATGTGTGATAGGGTGCACTGGTATTATTAACATTGTCTTCACTGTAAAATATGTTCCATTGTTTTGCAATTCAAAAGCATGTGGGCACTTTTTATATATTATAATTTGTGATAATCTGCAGAAAGAATTGATTTTCTTTGTGTCCCTGCTGGTCCTTTGGCTGTAACCCCCACACATACACTGACAACCACATTTATTTTATTGTTAATTACCGCTGTTGGATTGCCAGTCCGGAATCCTTCCAGTGACTATGTCCCTGATGTGCAGGCTGTGCCTGTGCCGTGAACACACACAGTCTTTCGAAGTGTTTAAGGGAAAAGTCTGCCTCATAAATTCTACAGTGAATCAAACAAACAAAGAGTAATCCCTTCAAGTACTGGACAGGAAGTCATAACTTCTGCAATGTCGGTGTTTGTTGTTAAAGTGCAATGTGGGTGCAGGCCAACGGGAGAGTAAAAAGGGAAGAGGCTCCAGACAGTAAATGTTGGTATGTATTCAAATTCAAAATGTGGATGGGGTGTAACAGAGATTCAAGTTATACTTGAATCAGAAGAAATTAAGCTCTTCCTCTCTGATTTTCATCAGACGTACTCAAAAAAAGTGACCCTAAATTTGATAGCATGTCAACGTATACAGTTGCATTGAACCCCTTGTTAATTTGTGCTTATCTCATCAAGCTAATTATAACAATTACCATGCCATCCCATTGTCTGTGTGAAGCTGCTCTAATGAGCACCACTTAAATAAACACTAACATGATGTGATTATGGTTAAATGTTTAAACGTCATAATGACGCCTTGTGATTCATTCAAAAAGCAAATTCAAGTGACACGGTCTGTATCTACTTGTTAATTATTACTTTTTTCAGTGGAGGTGAGGGGCTAACAGCAGTTTTGCATGATAACAAAGGTATCAGCAAAGTATTTTTTCTACTTCTCCTGTTGAAGGTCCCTCTCTTTATCTCGCATTAGCTCATTGTTGTTATTCTGCCAGCTTCCCTGGATCCTGCTGCAGAGCTCAGGACCTCTGACATCAGATGCATGAGGCTGTCAGTGGACTCAGCAGGACTGGCGTGGATACCGAGAGCTCATGTGGTGTATGTCTTTGGGTGTGTGTGTGTGTGTTTTAATGCACTGTGCATACATGCAGCCGTGTGACCACATGCTGTAGATATGTGTGTGTGTGTGTGTGTGTGCGCGCGGTCTGCAGCTGGCCACAGGGTGTGTGATCAGCACTTGCACCTCAGTGTGGGAGTAACGGGTCAGGGTTTGGAGCTCTAAGATGCTCTGCTCCACCTCCAGCACCACAAATTCGCCTGACACCGGTGGATTAAGCCATAGTCATCCCCAGGAAACAACCCCCTGCAGTGCTTTTGCATTATTCCTACCATTAGATCCATGTACACAGAGGAACAGTGTACAGTGTAGGTTTTACTTGTTGTTTTCCAGCAGTTCTAGGTGCATTAAAGGTTTTATACCTGGAATCGTTCCTCAGTGGGGGCAGATATAATCTCTGCGATGGATTTAACTCTCAGTGATGGCACCAAGAAGCCAGATTTGTCATTTGAAGCAATGCAGCTGTGCTTCCCTGGGCAGCACTTTACACTCCATAGCACAGTTGGCATTAAGTCTGCCTCCGTCAGTTTGCATATGGGGCTTCTTGGGGACCAGAGATCCCCAGGGAGCAGCCACAGTCTGGTTGCCACTATGGTCCAAACCAGGAAGATATATCAAAACTGGATGCATGCCTGCTAGTTGAATTTGGTGCTGCTTATTCCCAAACCTATAGTTCACACAACAAAATCTAACTTCACAAATATTTACTTTTTGATGCAGCATTTGCTGTGGACCTATTGGAATTATTTGCCTTAGATTGAATAACTACTCATTGCATTTGATGACAAACAACAACACCACAGAACAGTCTGGACCTGACCCAAAGATGCAGATGCAGTTGTCTCAACACCATTACCCTATTACCTGGCATTCCCGGTGTTGAGGTTAAAGGGGACATATTATTAAAATTCCACTTTTGTAGTTAATTTGGATATCTGGCATGTCTACCTACCCAAAAACTCTGGAAAAAAACAACTCCCGCAATTTGTTAACGTCATGCTTGAGTGACTGAGAATAAGCTACCGTATCTCGTCACAATGAATTGGGAGTCTCTTACATGGCCTTGGCCTGTCCCCCCCCCCCCCCCCCCCCCACCATCTCATCCCCTCCGCCCCCCTCTACACTCATTATAGATACAATATTTGCCATAGCATTTCACTTAGTTTTTGCAAACCTGCAATACTTCAACATGCTGGCACAGTTAACTAAATAGTGATTGTGGTAAACATTACACCTTATCAGCCTTTATCCTATTTATTTATTTGTATATTTATTTGATTGGATTCGATTTGAATTTCCCCGGGGGTGGTTTACAAAATGAACAGACTTTATTGTGTACTGTTGGCTATGATTATTTAGTAGGTTTAGATTCACAAAAAATCCATTTATGTTGAATTAGGCGGAGGCAGGATGAAAATACCTCAATAATTCTTCATCTATGTTTTCTTGGCAACCAAATGGTTCATATATCTGGTTTGAGAACAGCCACCAGGTGCTCATCTGTCCAGAATACAGCTACTGCTGCTATGTTTATTACAATGACAGCAGTATGACTCTATTTGGTGCTGGCACTGTGGTCTCTTCCCCTCAGTCTCTATGGTAATGGATTGATTAAGTCACAATTAGCTCCAGTGTTCAAAGTCCATCTTTGTCTGCTTCTGGCAGTGAGGAACATCTGTTCCATACGCGCAAACACACACATATATTGCACACACACACTAATGCTCCAACATATGCACACATACCCACGTATACACAAACAAATTTAAACAAAATACAAAATATCCACAGAAGTGCACACATCTGCGGTTTGTTGTTCACAAATTATTGATAGCAGTAAACAGAAAGTTGAGTGGAAAACAGGCATTTGTCATGCTGATGGAATTTTAGCAACCTGTCAGCCCATTCAAACAAAGGCTTTGTTAGCAAGCAGGACGTCACGACAACATGAAACACAGTGTCACTGTCTTCACCAAGTCTTCACCATGCATTTTCCACAGCAAAGAAAGAGGCTCAGGGAGAGACGGCAACAGAGAGAAAACAAAGTGAAGGACAGGTGTAAAGTTATTTTTAAGCCCTTTGGAAATGATAAAAAAAACCACCATCACCTACAGCCAAATTTGTGCTATGAATGTAAATTTTAACATTGTTTCAATGAAATTCTGACTGATTCAAAAATTGAGTAGTACTCAATTCCCTTTGAGTATCACTGTGATCTCATTAGTCAGAGAGTTAAAGCATGTCATGACAGTCTCTATATGCCTCTCACCAGCTGTGCCCCTCTTACTCTACAACATGTGGCCCATAATGAAGCCAGATTAGTAGCACTTGTAAATAAGATGGATCAGCCCCGTATCCCAGGAATGGCACTCACAATTTATGATAGCACTCTGTGCAATTTATGCCCATTGCCAACATTCATTGATAAAGCAATGTTTGAGAGAGTGGCAGAGTCCAGAGGTTGGCCGGATGAAGACCATACCCTCCAGCTCCAGTGTGTCTAGGTGGGTTAAGCACAAGAGGCTTACTCTTCACTATCAAAGTCAGTCCAGACTTTGAGGTAGTCAAGGCACAAGTGTTGAGAGCATGTGAGTTAGTACCTGTATTCTCCGTCCACCCCAAGCAAAGTCCGAATATAGCGTATGGCAAGTTAGCTCTGATACTTAAGTAGCTCCTGAAAAAGAGGATAAATAGTGGGGGCAACATTTATGGGTTTCATTAAATTACCAACATTTGGAACAGTAAAGAGAAGGTAATTGAGGACTTGACTTGGTACAGAAACAACAAAAGTCACACAAAACAGATAAAAAGTTTAAAATTAACAAACTCTGCTAAAGACAATATTGCAGTATAGAACAGGACCTGTCAGCAGAGCAGTCAGTGTGAACAACAGACAACCGCTCCATGGCGCATACGCAGCCAGTGTGTCCCGGGCGTAATGTAATGAGAGCTCAACAGGCTGCACCTGCAGCTGTGTCAGTGTGTGAGGTTGGGCAGGGAGACATGTCGATGCTCCTTCCTCTGGACCACTATTTCAGATTTAAGATTGTTAAAGCCGTAGTGGAGCTGTTGCTTGGTTTTCATATCAGTTGAAGATTTTGGGAGCAGCTATTTCAGATGGCAAAGCAGAGACTGTACCATCAGGTGTATTTTTAAGGATCAAACATGTATTTAAACCCATGCCAAGAAAACCAAGAATGGCCTTCTCAGCTACCATAGTTGCAATACGTGGGTATCACAACAGTGTGTCCATACACCATGCTGCATTACATCCAGGCTGAAGGCAGCCCAGACTTTTAAGAAGGAACCAGAATTTATTGAATTGGTTTATTTGTTACCCACAACCTTTCCTTATCGAAGTAACGTAGCACTGGACTGCAATTTCCCTACCCGTCAGTTGCTTCTGTAACCATATCGACATTAAGATAATGGTATATTACGCCGTATAGCAGAAAATAAAACATTGATGTGTTAAGTTACTTTTTAATTTAAAAAACTCAATTTACTTTTCTTCTTCACTTGCCCACTTCCTTTATTGTATTTTGTATTGTATAACAATTGTATTGTTTGGCTCAGTTGGAAACTTTCCTCTATGAGACTCTGCTCCATGCATCTTCACCTGACTACAGTACATAACTACTGCACATTTGCACACGTTCCACATTTATGCGGCCATTCTGAAGTGGATGTCTGCACTTATGGCCCTCCGCCTGTGACCACTATCATCAACAAGGCTTTTCCATCCCAGAACTCCCACTCACTTCTTGTTTTTCTTGTTTTTTGTACTTTTGCGATCAAAAACTCTACAGAGACGGTTGTTTGTGAACCGTCTCTACTCAAACTTCTCTGACATTAACCCTTTACAACCCTTATATATATATATATATATATATATATATATATATATATTTTATATAATCCATATGATTGATGGCCCGGTTAAAAAGAATGGGTTAAAAATGTGCTAAAGTAACAATAGCTTTGAAAATACACTTTGAAAACAATCCCAGGGCCACACTTCAGATATACTTTCAGGTACAAGTGTATGTTCAGAAACAACTGTATACAACGACCTTTGAAAAACACTTTTGAGAATTCAAATTAACCCCCAAACTGAACAAAACCTTTAGAAGCCATGCCATACATGCTGTTTTCTTTTTCAAATTTGTCTCTTGACGGTTGTTTACTTCTCAGCGTTATCCTTTTGCTATTTTTAGCTTCTTTATCGACTCCTTCAACCACCTTTGTTATCTTCCCACTGTGCAAGCAGCAAAAGTGGCCGCCTTAAGTGTTCTTTGGTGCCATTGCTGTTGTGGAGCTTATTTCTGAAACAACTCAGGATAGAGAGGCTGTTTAGGGTGTGGGGGAGAAATGCCACAGAGAAGACCTAACCCCCTCTTACAGAAGAAATCCCTTAAGAGCATTCATGTGTATGACCGTGAGTGCCTATTGTTTACAGTCCACAAAAGCACTTCATGGAAAAATGAAATTTCAGGAAGGCATGTCGTTTTATTATTATTGAACAGATGCTAGAAGTAGAGTGGAAATCAAGATTAATTATAGATTGAAATATCTTAAATCAAATATTAGTTGTTAATTCATAGGCTTGTTTTAACATAATTCGTCTACTTCCCACTTGTCTCACCTTCTAAAAGGGATCCTCAGCCTGGACGTCCCAAGTCTCAAGAGGGCTAGCAAGATAATATCTGGTGGATCCTACAAGGTTGATGATGGTTGCTTTTGTGCAAGGTGCTAACCCAAGGCCCTCTAGCCCATTTGAGAAATTGTCAGAAAATAGTAATGGCAACCAACACTACACCAGGTCATCGACGGAGAAAGAATTTTCACCAAAGATCGATGTGTCTGGTGATGCACAGCTGCGCGTATTTGAAGAATACGCCTACAAGGGAAATGGGTCACTCACTGCAAGGAACTTACACAGGTAACACTTTCCAGGAGCTAGACAATAAGATGCACAAAGCATTTGGAACACTATGTCAACATGTTGTGATGGCATGTGTTAAAAGTATCAACTAAAGAATTGACTAAAATTGTTACACTGAGTTAGTAACCTAGACTGCAAGAATATCCAACCAGAACTCTGGGCTGATCTCCAAACAACAGTTAAAATAGTTACCTGAAATTGGATATGATCATGCATCATGGCAGTTTCACACAGAGGTCATGCACCTATCAGATAATCTGGAGCCTTGCAGTGCCTATAGTCCCTGTTTTTTGTACGGAGCAAAGGTTGTCTCCAACAGGTTGGGCAGAACAGTGGACCTCAGTGACCTCCATAGCACCAGATGTGAATACAACCTTTGGGATGTGGGAGAGCATGAGATCAGCATTTTGAATATCAGTATCTTGGTGAGCCGAGATGCCTGACGTTGGCGCCCACATTTTGTTTAAATCCTTGTATTTTTGAATATTAGAGAGTGACTTACCACAGGCTGAGTAGTGTCAGGTAGGTTTGTGAAGTCTGTGTCTTCTTTACCTCTATGAACTTTTGAACATGTGTCATCTATGTCATGTGCCACTATGTCATCATTCAAGCTCTTCGCCATATCTTTACTTTAGGCGTAAAGACTTCATGTTTATAGCAGAAAGCAACCTACCATGTTGACATTTTCAGATATCTGCTACAAGGAGTGTTTAATTTATCCCCATCGGTTTCAAGCAGTTTGGTCATTTAGTCTATCGCTTGAAATTATGTTTGTTTTTCCTGACAAACGACCTCAAGACAGAAGTAGTGTGATGTTGTTGTACTGTTGCAAAACCTTTATTACAGACCACTGTTTGCATCCTGTCTTTTTCTGGTCAAGAAGGGTTTATTTTAACCATGACCACATTATTGTCCTAACTCTACACAGTTTTAGTTGGCTAAACTACACCAAACCTTTGATGGAAGCCGTCACAGGTGAGAACATTTTTTGAGACGGTCATTGGGTCATTCTGGAGAATGGTAACAATCAATATTGTCATTCAGGCATGGAGACAACTGGATGGTTGTACCCTCTAGTGAGTGGTGAGGCCTAGATGTTCTTCTACATCAGAGGAAACGGATAGGAATTCAACCAGACTTTTTTATCTTTTAACGTTGATTTCCTTTCCCCAACCTTTTCCAACTCCTTGTCTCTCTGTTGGACACTGGGGGTTCTTAGGCGTGTCTGTTGTTAATAATTCAGCCTGGGGGATGGATTTTGATCCTCATTTGTGGCAGGAAATGCGTTGCTCCACTGAACAATGCACTCACACCCAGACTCCTCACATATTCTTGAGGCAGAAAAAGGAAAACTCTTTTCCCCTCAGAAGGTTGCTTTTAAATGCAGGCTGGAAGGAAATGGACAAGAAAGACACAGCACTGATTTTGTTTCTTTTCTTCGCAAGAACCACAGACACAGGCCCCATTAAAGCAATGATAATATCAGTTGAGAATGTTTTCAATGGACCAGCTACCAGGCAGTGGAAGAACATGGCTATTTATAGAAAAATCCCATTTCCAACTCTCACCACCTCTGGTATATCTGTGGGTCATTTTGCTTCATTTCCTTTCTCCACCTTTATATATTTTGGTGTTTCCATTTTCCCCTGTTTCATGACACATTTTCATGTGGTGACACATTAGTATCCATCAGTTTTGAAGGGCAGGGCGATCAGGGAGACCTGTCGACTGCTATGTGTCGTACATTATAGCACAGAACTCATTTCCTGCCTGGGTTTAACAATCTCTGTGTCCTTTGAGAGGTGAGACTATATGAGAGACACATCAGGAGCTTATACATGTTTTCTGTTGGAAGCCTGGAAAGAAACGAAGACCAGAAGGAAGTGGGGAGAACGTGTTTGTCCTCCAAAATGTATGGTCATTATGCTTGAGTATAAGCAGCAGCAATTAATTTAGGACTTAAACGATTATAATTCCTAAGAATCTTAGATTTATTCAATGAATTCTAGTGCATGCTTAATTTATAAGAAAATGAATTAATCATCACCTTTCTAGATTAGAAATTAGTCGTTTTCAGACATGACCTATGGATAAAGACCGTAGAATTCGGTCTGAACTTCATGCATAGTTCTCCTGAATTTCCACTTACTCCATACTACGGGGCCAGGTGGAGAAAGTCTGCAGATAACTAGGAGGCTCTCACTCTGACATTTAGCTTCACACATGCTGCTCTTCTGGAGAAAGTGCATAGAATCTCTGGAGTTCATTGCATCTCTGAAAACAGCTATGCACTTTCTCATCACATCCCTCTTTCGACAAAACTGTAGCCTGTTTTTAGTTGTGTCTTCCAAAGTGTTATGACCATTTTACTATGAGAGTAAATGTAATGGTGTTACATAATTACATAATGTGTAAATTATACTGCTACATTTTGTATTAAACATACGTAATTGCCTCCTAATGTGTTATTGTCATTTAACTACAAACAATCATCTGTGTAGAGGAACAAATTTCAGTATTTGTAAGAATAAAACATATTTTATTATGAATACATAAATAGTAGACACATGTTTAGTAGCCACAAAGATGGAGACATTTGTGCATAAAGGATAGGTCACTTCACCTGAGTATCCTAGCTACATCAAAAACTGACTTTGAATGTAGCATACTAACAATCTTTGGTGAACAAAGGATAATATGTCACTTTAATACAGACACACAGTATTGTCATGTGCCAAATTCCTTAATATATCTCTGCTCCATTCATCCATCCATTGATTATCTATACCGCTTATCTGCGGAGGGGCGCAGGGGGAGCTGGAGCCAATCCCAGCTGACATTGGTCGAAAGGCAGGGTACATCCCCAAGAGATCACAACCGAGAACAGGGCCAACATACAGAGAAAAACTACCAGTCACACTCCCATTCACACCGCCTGTCAATTTGGAGTCTCTTTTAAGCGATGACCTCCGGCGGAACTCCACTCGGATGTGTTCACAATAGCAACAAATCGTAAGGCGGTGTTGGGCGAGGGGTGGCGCAGCAGACAGAGACAGGGTGTAATGTTTTAATTCTGCTGCGGAGATCATGTGTTTTTGTTTTAAAGCAAATCTCTACCAGTGTCTGCTCTTATTACCGCAAGTCTCCTGACATCTTCGTCTGTGTCTTCTATGTGTATGGCTCACATCATCGTCTGTCTTCACTTTGCTCCCTTTGTAAAACTCTATTTTTTGGACTTGTTAATTCCACCTTAATCCTCGACTCTGTCTCTGTCTGCTGTCTCTCTCTACTCAGAGATGACAAGTTATCCCACCTTTATTTCCCTCCATCATTATTCCTCTCTGACACACATCTGGGTCTGTATGTGAAATGAAGAATGACTGACAGGCCGGCACCTGGAAATACCTATCCCCCTTTATTTCCAACCAGCTAAAGCCCTTTAAACATGTCAGTAAGGGGGCGCTGGTAGGTAGATGGGGGTCTTATCTCCCCCAAACACCTGTACCTGATCCATAGTGCCATTTAAGGCCTCATCGCTGCATAAATAGGGGACAATGCTGTTTTTTGCGTGCCTTCAAGAGATACTGCATGGCAACCGATTAGGGAGCCCCCGGGATTGTTATTGCCCTTTCACTCAAGCCACATATTTATTCCCGATGGAGGATACTTCTTTCTTTTCTATTTTATTCCTGGCTTCAATATGTGGAAATAAGTTTTGACGTTTGAGTTTGTTGAGTGCAGATGTGTGTGAAAGTCTAAGATATAGTGGTTAGCTTCAACATAGATCATAAACATGAGCTCTTCACCCTGAGTAGCTGAGTATTATGGGGCCCCTTCTTACAACTGGTGCAATGTGGCACCATCTTAATTCCAACTGATGCAGTTGTCATTTTCCGATCAAGTGCCCACATCGTTAAATAGCAAATAAGCTTTTGTTCCATCTCAGCACCCATGGGTGTCTTGGTTCTAAAATGAGAGTTGGTCAGACACATCGTTGGTGGCTTAGTATTTCTATAGCCAGTTGAAAATGAACGATAAAACTAGTTTTCTCTGTTATTTTAAGGATATACTGTGAAGGTAGGAACATATACGTATATCAGCAAGAGCACAACAGTCGACACTGAGGTTTCTACACACACAAGATCTGCTAGTGAAAGGGTTTCCTCTGCAGTGAAGCGTCTCTTACTACCTGGCGAGTCTGCCATTATTATTATTAGTAGCAATGCAACAAGGTGCAAGCTCACATATTTTTAAAAGGGACGGGGGGGGTCTACTCTGATTGAATAATTGCCACCTATACACACACTGATGATGGCTTAAAAGATTATGTAAAAACTTTTTGAAACATACAACTGGTACACCAACGTTAAGAGGCACAAGTGGACATAATCCTAAATGCACCTGCTCAGTGTGGTTTAGAAGAAGTGTCTCACACTGACATTGCATGTTATTGTTATCATTGTTTTTGTCATTTGTATACACTGTGAGAAAATTACGATCACGTTCGTCAAAGATGAACAGCTAATATTGTAGCATTTATTTGTTGGGGTATGGCCTTTGATCGGTATATATTTGGAGGACATATTACATTGAACAAATCACAAGGAGGGAGTAATGGTGAGTTTGGTGATTGGTGCATTGTATTTAGGAGATAGAGCAACTTTTGAATGCATATCCAGCCTTAACGCAACCATAATATATATTGAAAGCAGGAGACTTTAATATAAATTACTAACATTCTAAATTATACATCTGTAAATAGTTGAATCAGAAAATGATTTATAGCTTTAGACAATAAAATAGACACTTGAATATAACAATTTGTCATAAGATCATCATCTATATCATCTGAATTTAAAATTAGGATTATTCTACCAGTAGTCCTCTGTTACCGCTAGACTGGTCCGAATCCGCATGGACACCTTGGGAGCCGGTTAAATCTCTAACACTTAATTAACATGTTGATTTTAATTAGCTGTCACTGGGCTGAGAGTGAGGTGGTGGTAATGGGGATTTGTTTTTGGCAATCAATGTGCAGCCCTTGTGAACGGTTACAACAAACTCAAGTTATTAGAATTGGTCTCTTTCTTTTTATAAATATGGCCTATGTGGAGAAGACTTAATCAAAGACAATGAATAAGCACTGGTCACCAGGAGCATGCAACATAAAATACAAGCTGCTCTTGGTTTATGAAGCTATAATGTTATCTTACAGTGTTGTCACTTTCAGAAGTGAGCTTAGAAAACCACCCTGCTCCTTAATATTGCTCATTTTCTACACAGCAAAGTTGACAAATCTGAATAGACCCTCACTTAAAAAAGACAAAGTGATGTTGTACCTCTTCTTTTACAAAAATAAACAAAGTTATTCCACGCTGATTGCTTTGCACCCAGCGGGCCTTTCACCCGGTTGCAATGACTCCTGTCATCAAAGTCAGAGGCAAGAAAATTAAAGGGAATCAAATAAACTATTTACTTTTTGTCCAATGTCACAGTTTCTTTTTTTTTTTAATTTCAGAATAACATTCCCGTACAATTTTTTTGTAGGGGGCTGAAATCTCCTTTTAAAAACTGACATTTCACTTCTTCTTCAGGTCTATCATTCATTAAAGATTCAAGTGAAACAGAAACTGCTTTGAAGCAATGTCACCGAGGTCAGGGAGTCTGTAGTGAGGGAGCTGATTTGGTAGAAGGCAAGGATAAGAGCCTCTTAAGAGAGAGCACTACTTTCTGTTTTGTCAGATGCTGCATCCTGATGAATGACTGTTAATGGATGATCAGGCAGAATTGTGCCAACACACAGACACACAGACACACACACACAGGTCCCTTACGCACTTAGTAATAATGTGGTTATTTTTTATCTGATCGAATGTGTCTACGTGCGATATGACGTATGAACTTGGCATTAAAATGTGTCCCCAAATGTGACTCGTGATCAGGTCTCAGATCGGATCTTGCCGTCCTTCTCTGTACAAACAAACATGTACATCATTTGTGTTCACGAAGACCAAGCTGTGTTGTTTATGCCCAAATCTGAGTACAAGTGTGTGTTTGTGTGTGTGTGTGTGTGTGTGTGTGTGTGTGTGTGTGTGTCTGTGTGTCTGTGTGTCTGTGTTGGCACAAGTGAGCGAGAGAGAGGTAGAGAGCTGAGACTGGATGAATCTTGTGCAGCTGTACTGTGAAGATTTGACCAATTTAGGGAAAGTATCGATCATTATGTGGAGATCAGTGGTGATATTGTGGAGGTGGTTTCAAACAAACCAACAAGTAGAGAAAGAAAGACATTGGATGGTTCACCGTACCCCTTTGTTATTCTTTTTTTAAAATAATTATATGATTACTTGTCGTCTAGGCAACAGGAGCTGTGATTGGTCCGTTAGGTAGCGTCACATTTACGGCAGACTCGCTTGAGATTGAGTTGAAGGAACGAACACGGACTACGTCTTTCTTTTCTTCATTGTAGTTCTTTAAGAAACAAATAATTGGTTTACAAAGTCTATCAGCTCCAACTCCCAAACTTTCCGCTTCATAAGAGCCTTGGCTGTTCCGGCAGTTAACTCTAACCGCAACGCTCATATGACATGCCTCTCTGGTCAAACTCCTCTTTCATACACAACCTCCCAATTCTTTGATCTACTTGATTTCCCATCTTTCCCTTTGCTTATCGAGGCCTCTTATGGCCTGTCTTTCAATTCAGCCCCTCCACCACCCCATCATCCACCTTCAAGGTCCAACTGGGGTTTAAGGTATTTGCTCATCACTACCCGTCGTATGCATGTAATCGAATCTGAATGATTGTGGAGGTCTCACTGTCATGTTTATGAAACCAATATGAGACTTTTATTTACAATGTGCGTTATCCTTCTGGATGTAGCCATTAGAAGATGCCATAAAGAGATGGACATGGTCAGCAACCATACTCGGATAGACTGTGACATTCAACCACGATTGATTGGTATTTAGGACCCAAAGTGTGTAACGAATATATGCACATACCCAGTACAGCACCAGCAGTGTGTATTTATGTGCATTGTGACTCTAACTTCTGCAACCTGAGCAGAAATCCTGATTCATACGACCAGGCTACAATTTTCAGTTCTCAACTGTCCAGCATTGGTGAGTCTGTGTCCAGGATCTGCATTTTCCTTATCCTGTTGTGTACCATCCACCTGGAGGCTGGACATGTTGTGTGTTCGACAGGAGGGTGGACAGTGTTGACAGGGTTTCTTTTTAACCAAACTATATATCTCTGTGCAAAAGTGCAGTTGTACATTCTATACATCAGTCATTCAGAAGTTTTGTGGGAACATAACATAATTTCCATCATATGGACCCTCGCTGACCTCCAGATGCCATGCTAGAATAGAAAATCGAAATGATACTTTAAGCCATGGTTTTCGGGTTTCTATGAGTGACATCTGTCCCATCGATTCAGGTCAACTTTTGTTCGATATCCTGGAATCACAAATTACTAATAACTAAATGTTTCCCTATATATATGTCATATTTTTAATTGTCCATTTTGCTGATATGGCAAAATTTGTCAATATATAATCTGTAATACAATAGAAAATGTATGTTTGAAACATAAACACCTTTGATGCCTTTAAAATGGAATAAAAATATAAGTCAGTATGGTTGAAGCCATTATTTCATCTGCAACGATATATAAAGTAACATGGCTGATTCTGGCAGTAACACTTGTCAACAGCTGCTTTTTACTGTATGACAAGCTTCTCCGTCAGGTCATTAAATCCATACGGCCATATGTTTATTAAGCTGCACACTTCACTCCAGCTCATTAATCCTGGGCATCCTGAAGCTTCCTTAACACACTGGTTTTTACAACAGTGTTAAATTCTTAAAAGCCTTTCAAAGTTGATACCGATCACATTTTGCAATATGATGTGACAATTTACAATATAAGCTCAAGCAGAAATAAGACTGTAAGAGCATGGCATCAATGCAATCATATCAAGTTTCATCGAAATTTGTTTTTTTTAACGACCCCTCCAACCCGATGTAACCCCTGCTCAGACTTGATGGAAGTAGGTTTTGAGAGCCCCAGATCAAAAAGCAGAACCAGGGATAAAGAAACTGGGCATGTGTTGTCCTGCCCCACAGCTCTGTACATTTCATTTAGTTTCTTTACTGCCAGACAAAAGTTTATTTTGTAGTTAGGCAGCACAGAATCACGAAAACATAACACATTGAAAACAAAAATCTATAAATATTAAACTACAATAAATAATTAATTGATGCTTGAATACTCAGCGGTTTAAATTCCAGACAGCTTAAAAGGGCAACTTCACATTTCTAAAAAGACAAATTCGTAACAAAACGGCAACAAAACAGAATTAACATTCATGCAACTATAGCCTCTGTTACTGGTCCCTACAGGTCGAGACTTCTCTCTTTCTCTCTCTCTCTCTCTGCTTGCGTCTATCTCTCTCTGCTTCCGTCTCTCTCTCTCTCTCTCTCTCTCTAGTTATATAAGTGCTGGGCCCTTTGCCAACAGTTAGATCTCAGTGGGGCCCATCCATATGGCCAACATGTTCATTCATTACATGGACATTTAACACGTCTAATTGTTCAACATTTGACACCTTGTCAGAACAATTAGATGAGATTGTTCCTGGAGAAGACGTCATGATGGGGATCTTCTCACAAAACAGCTGGACTTTTTTTTCCTTCTGTTATTGTGACATTGTGGCTGTAGTGGATTTCTCATACTGGTACTCTTGCCTTTATCTTTATAATAATGAGACTTTTTGCCTGTTGGTGAATAATAAATCTGTCATTCATCTGTCATCTAATCCGGCAACTACCTTTTGACATCATGTCAACATTTTTGGGAGGAGGATATTATCTTTGTTTAATAAATTAGTTTAACCCTGATATACCGTTCTGGTCAAATTTGACATTTGACAACAGTAAAATACCTTAAATTCCATTATTTAAGCCTGACAATGTATAACTTTTCCTAATGTGACAGGGGCTATAGTTTTGTACATTGAGGCTTACTTGACAAGTAGCTTTTTGAAATCCAGGACAGTGGAGTATTTCGGGATTCTTGAAACAGTAAGGGGAACAGCGTAGGAGGGTTCAGAAATGAAGTGATACAGAGGTCAGAAGGGCCTATAAGCAAAAGCTATGTGACATGCCTATGTGTTCCTTTTTGGTGGCTCCAATCTAGGGCTGCAAGTTTTCTTAAACTTTGATTCAAATTGACACGTCACACATTTGTTTGCATATATTTGACCCAGTGTGTGCACGCTGTCAGGTTGAACACTTTATGTGGCTCCACTCGTCTGCGGTGCCTCCTCAGCTTTCACTTTCACTTTGCCTTCTACACTTCTACAATTCCACACAGATGTTCCGGTTTCTTTGCTGACCAGCATCCTCCATTTTCATAACAAAACAACATTACCTTATTGACTCATTTTACTGATAGGTCGAGGGCAGGCCATAGTGATCGCCCCCGGCTGGATTAAGAGATAACCTATTTGGACGTGCTTCTATACTGTATATTTTGAGTTGCGATGGGTGATTACAGAATATGATCTCTCCCCCTTACCTTTGAATGGATGTTTTAATTTTGTACAATCATTACTCTTGACCACACTATTTGCAGGCACATCTGATCCCACAGCAGTTTCAATGTAATCAATTTGTGGGACAAAATCTTCAATTCTCCAAAGTTTGGTTGAAGCTAATACAGGGTTGGGCTGCCTGAGTTGCATACAGTACAGATCTTCAAAAATAAGCCTTTTTTGTCTCATCTCTCATTCAATCTCATTTTGTCACTCTGGTTGTATCCTGTGAACTGATGCTGCAGCCCCCTGTTTAGCTAAGGATATGATTCAAGTTTCACACATTGTAATTGAACATTTGCACTGCATGGATAAATGTTGCATGTATATACTATGCATTTGCTTTGTGTGTGTGCTATGAATGTGTGCACAGGTTTGTGAAATGTTGCTGTGTTGCGTCATCTCAGTGGAAAACAAATGAAAATGGGTCCTCCTTTTTTTTGACGTCACTGTGTGTATGTGTGTGTATGTGTGTGTGTGTGTAAGGGAGAGAGAGTGAACACACAGTCCTCTCAGGGTAGACAGAATCAGGGGGGAGGTTACCTTCTGGCATCTGTGTCTCTCTACCTCATCCACATATTTAATTCCATCAACACTTCTATCATCCCTCTTTCCTAATCTCCTTTAGTATCTGTTTATCTCTCCCTCACTTTCACTATCTCTTTATCTTCCGCTCTGACTCAATTTTTTCCCCTAATTACTGCATTCACTACACAATACTTTTCTCCTGCTTGATTTATATCCATCCTTCATAATCCCCCGCTTCCCCCTCGCTCTCTCCGTCTCTCTCTACCTGTCCCCTCCCCCTGCTCGTGTCTTGCAGCTGCAATCTGTTTCTATGTCATTGGGCGTTAGCAGGTCAAGCGTTAAGGCTAATCTAAATTTCATTCACCAGGGAGTTTACAATAAAGAGGGGAGGGAGAGATTGCCTCTTGCGTTAGTGGTCTCTCTCTTTCACAGTCTATTCTTGCCTCGGTCTCTAACCTTTTTCATTTCTCTCCATCCTTGCCATTGCTATATCATGTAAAGCAGTATACAATTGCTACCAGGCTATAGGACACCACGTCAAAGGCAGGTCAGAAGGATTTAAGTATTTGATGAACTGAATCCTGGATTAGACTTCATTTTGTGGTGTCGTTGCGTGGTCGTTTATCCTAAATATGAGAAGAGCCGAACTCGGTTTGGTTCAATCAATTCTTTATTTAGAAAGCAATGAAAGGGTGTAATCAGCAAAAACAATGAGCATCCAACACTGCCCCAGCATTCTAGCCACGACGGGGAAGTCTCGGGTCACATCAGAACGCGCCAACAGCCGGCGTCTGTATTATTTTATAACAGTCCTTGGTTCTTCCGCTTGGCATTGGAATAAGGAAGTGACCAGGAGCCACTCCCAGTCATGCTCCTCTGATAGTTGCTAGGCAAAATGTTCTCTTCATGACAGCCTTGACAAAGCTGATATATTGTAGGCCATTTGTGTTGACAATGCGAGTAAAGAATATTATGTTCCTGCTATATCTGCTGTACGTTCTGTTTGTATAGACATTTGAATCAACTAAACCAAAACAACGAAACAACAATGTGACCCACACACTAGGAAGGAAAAGGTTATTATTAATAATTTGTTTGAAGACATAATATCTGGCTAAACTGTTCATGTCCCCCCTTCTATCTTTATTCGTTAAGAGTTTAGTCTGACACAGACTCGTTTAAATTTAAATTCCTAACAATTGCCTCAATTGTTTCAAATCTGGTACAGGAAATAAAAAATCTAAGGTTTATATGAGAGACGAGCATTATTTTGATGAAAAAATGGTTGACATAATAAAGTCATATTCCCAGTTTCTGTAATAATTCTGTGTGTATTTGTGTGTTTGTATTTTTGTCCATAGCCTCAGGTTTGCAGGGGTATTTTACGTGAATACCTATTATCCATTTACACTGTTCTCATTTTAAACATCTGGAAAACTGAACCAAACTAAGCGGTCATGTTATAATCTTGGATACACTATGCAGGAATGTAATTGTCTAACACTAGACCAGTGACCCAAACCCATAATTTAATAGAGGGGTGTGTTTGATTGATGAGTAAAATAATAATTGTAACAAGTTGCCAGAAGATTATCAACAAGATATACAGCAGAAATTAAGTTACCTATTGGAGACTGTAATCAGTTTGTAGTGTCCCAAGTTGTCCCGCCCTTACTCCTACATTGTATGCTCCTTTCGCCGCTGCAACTAAAGCCTGAAACATGCTTCTGCGACTGCGTCTACGTCTTTTCACGCCGCTGTGGCGCAAGAGTCGTTTTCATTCATGCTTCCCCAACCGTTGCGCATCTTACAAAGCAATTCCGCGCCAGAACACTAGGCGGAGTAATGCTTTTTGTCGAAGACGACCTTAGAGACGCCTTCTTTCTTCTTCGTCGATTGTTTATTTACATAGCCACTGCGGCTCCTCGTAGCCTTTTTCTGGCGGACAAATCCGCCAGTCAGTGACTGGTTATACAAGTGATCATACTATCGGATATCTTCTGCCAAGTGCTCTTCTATTTGGTCCATATTCGTTCTTCTAAATCTTCCGTGATTTCTGCCGGTATTATGGGGCATGAAACCGGAAATGCAGCTCCAGAAGGGATGTAGAGCAGACCAATCACAGCCTTGCGGGCTGAGTGAGCTTGCGGAGCTTTGCCGTAAATTTTAGAAAAGGGGGTCGACACCCGTCAGCACGTAAGGAGGGTTACATAAGCACGTAAGGGACCCGGAAGGACTCTTGCGCTTACGGGCCCGTGAAAACGCAGAAGCATGTTTCAGGCTTAAGCTGCTTGCATAGATAGCTTATTTGTTTGCTTTGTCAAGGGCATGCATTGAATCTTGCACAGGTTTGCCGCCCATCAGATCCTTTGTTATCTCTGAAATGGAAGGACTCATTTGTCAGCCATGTTTGAGGGAGGCTGTCTTATCGTGCACACATTCACACAACAAACAATTAGTAGTGGCTGTTGTTTGAGGCGTCCAGTGTATGGAGGAATGAAGCTACTTATCTGCTGTGGTGATGCTTTAATTATACTGGTCGTATAAGAGAAGTGTAAAAAGGATTAAGTTCGCATTAAGATCCAACTACCAAAGATAGATGGTGAAGGTGAAGAGATCAGAGTAATTTGACAAATGTTTACAACAAAATGATTCTAATAATTTGGCTGTGTATCCGAACCTTGTGCCAAAGCTAAAATTGCCTTTCTGCATTTTCTATTGATCATCTTTGCAACTGCTAGATTTCTCCCTTAGGGAAGCATTAAAGACCTTCATCACGTTCACAAATGGACTGAAGCTGCACAGTCCAGTGACATGAGGATTGAGGAGTTGATTCAGATCTAGTGCCTTTTTTGGTAATCAGGTCAGGGACTGTGTTGAGTGTGTGTTCATGTGTAAAGGGCATGATGAGTTCATCCTGCACCTCCACCACTGAATCACACCCTGAGGAGCATACTTAATCATATACACTTAAGAGAGCATATGGACAGAGACTTTACATTGTGACTGCCACTGCAGGTCACACGACAGGAATGTCTTAACACTGTCTCTCTTTTCCAGGAGAGAAGTGTTAACAGTATGCATGAATACACAACGTTGACCTCCATGTGAAGTTGCATGGTCCAGATGGGGCACTTGAACAAGCCTATTAATGATAGTATATTAAATGATCTTTGACAGACATATGCATGTAAACTGCAACTTGACTGGTTGGAGGAGGCACACAACCATGTGGCTGTAATTCTTGTCAAAAATTAAATTACCAGCTAATCATAAATCTGTTGGCTGTAGGTTTAAGTAAAGTGGATTTCAACTGAGTTGGGTCACCAGTCATTGGCGATTGCTTCTGAAATCCCCTTAAATCTCTTCTTTAAAGTTATGAAGATAATACTTGATTAAGAAGATTAATCTGAATTATTTGAAAAGTTGCCCTGATTTGCTGGTTATTCTAAAAGCATATACCCACCGTAAGAGAGTGGTGGGCATATCTTACCTTGAGCTCTTCATAGCTGATTTAAGCTCAAACATCCCTGTAACTACAAGGCATGCTGGGAAGAATACGTAGAAATCAGAAGGGGGCCACTTGTGAGGGATCCCTCTCCCAGGACGGACAGAAGTGCAATAGATGCCACGTGTAGGAAAACATCATCAAGATTAAAGCATTTGATGAGGGTAAACATCCCGAAGGACAACCCCAACATGACATGCCAAGCAGTCCCGCTACAGGGTCCGCCACCACGATCAGCCCACACGACACAGAATCTGCCACACTGGATGCCACAACCACGACCCCCGATGCGCGATCCACAAACCGCAATCCATGGTGCGGCCACAGAGGCCCTGGATCTGCGGGTGATGAAGCAAAGGGAGTCCGGGGAAGGTGAATAGGGATGGAGAAGAGGAAGGAGAAGCTCCGTGTGTCATGTGTCATAAATTTCCTTTGCTTCTTAGCGTCATCAGGGGTTTTTGCCTTGACAATGATACAGGCCGAACTTGGGGCTACACTTAGGCTCAAGGTAAATCTGACTGGCTACTGATTTGTATGATAGTACGATGAAAACCATGTGGCCCACTCAGGAGATCAGCCATCAATACCTCTATGCCTTTTTAGACTAATCGTTTCCTATTTCAGAAAATAGAACAAGTTACGTTCTGCCACACTCTAACTATAAACTTTATCAAAAAGGAAGGTTTTGAGCCTACTCTTAAACGAACAGATGGTGTCTGCCTCCTGAAATGAAAGTGGTAGTTTATTCCACAGCAGAGGAGCTTGATGGCTAAAAGCTCTGGCTCCTACTCTACTTTTAGAGACTTTAGGGACGACAAGTAGGCCTGAATTCTGGGAGCGGAGTGCTCTAGTGGGTCGATAAGGCACTAACAGCTCTACGATAAAAAGGCGCTATATTATTAAGGGCCTTGAAGGTGAGGAGGAGAATTTTAAATTCTATTCTAGATTTAACTTGAAGCCAGTGTAGCGATGCTAATACTGGAGAAATGTGTTCGCTTCTCTTGGTTCTCGTCAGGACACGTGCTGCAGAGTCTTCAACAAATTACTGCTGGAGCCTAATAGTAATGAATTACAATAGTCCAGTCTCGATGTAACAAAGGCGTGGACTAGTTTTTCTGCATCTTTTTGCAAAAGAACACAAAAAACAGATATTTTAGATATTATGCGGGTGGAAAAAGGTGGTCCTAGAATTTTTCTTTAAAGTGACTATTAAAGGATTAATCAGGATCGAAGATCACTCACAAGTTCCTGACTGTTTCATTGGAAGCAAGGGCGATGTCGCCTGGCGCAGCTATATCATTAGATAATGTATCTCTACGGTGTTTGGGGCCAAGTAATATAACCTCTGCTTTATCTGAGTTTAATAAGAGAAAATTGCGGGTCATCCAGGTTTTTATGTCCTTGAGACATGCTCAAAGTTTAGTTAATTGATTACTTAGTTCAGGTTTTATTGACAAGTATAACTGGGTGTCATCTGCATAGTAGTGGAAATTTACAGTGTGTCCTGATAATGTTTCCTAGTGGAAGCATATATAATGAGAATAAAATTGGGCCGAGCACAGAGCCCTGTGGAACACCATGGTTAACTTTGGTGCGCACAGATGACTCATCATTCATTTCCACGAATTGGGAGCGATCAGAAAAATACGATTTAAACCAGTTAAGGGCGGTTCGATTAATGTTAATTAACTGTTTGAGTCTTTGCAATAAAATTTGATGGTCAATTGTGATTTTTCCCAAGACTGTCTCTGTACTGTGATATTATTTTCCTGGAGAAACTCACACAGCTGATTGGCTACAACTTTTTGTAAGATTTTAGACATGAAGGGGAAATTAGATATTCTTCTGTAATTGGCTAAAACCTATGGGTCTAGGGTGTTTTTTTTTGAGTAGGGGATTGATTACAGCTATTATAAAAGACTGTGGTACATAACCTGATGATAATGACAGATTGATTGTGTTAATTAACGAATTATCAATTAGGGGCAAGAATTTCTTTAAGTAGTTTTGTAGAAATGGGATCTAAGATACAGGTAGTTGGTTTAGAACCTGAGATTATTTTTGGTAAACTGATCACGGTTGACCAGAGAGAAACTGTCTAAGTAATGGGTAGGATTCTCAGCCGTTTCTGAGATCTCTTTTGTTGGGAGGGTATTAGTGCCAATTGAGGGCAGGAAATGTTTGATTTTATTTCTAATAGTTAGAATTTTATCATTGAAAAAGGTCATAAAGATGTTTCTATTTAGGGATCGAGGAACACTGGGTGGAGGTGTGACTCTGTCAGCCTGGCTACAGTGCTGAAGAGAAACCTGGGGTTGTTTTTTCTCTTCTATTAGTTTTGAATAGTAGGCAGCTCTTGCTTTGTGGAGAGCCTTTTTATATTCTTTAACACTATTCTTCCAGTCTATGAGGTTTCAACATTGTTGCTGGATCACCATTTCCTTTCTAGTTTTCTTGATAATTGTTTTAACTCATTTGTCTGGGAATTATACCACAGAGCTAATTTACTAGCTTTGACATTTTTCTTTTTTAGAGGCGCTATTGAGTCTAATGTTAATCGTAATGAGTCTGCACAGCTATCGACGAGGTGTTCGATCTCAATGGAGCTCGGGTTTATAAAGAATTGGATGTTTATTTCTACGGATAATACAGGTTTAAATGTAATTGGAATTATTTCCTTAAATTTAGCTACAGCACTATCAGGTAGACATCTAGTAAATTAATTTTGTATTAGTGGCATATATTCAGTTATTGAAAAATCAAAGGTTATTAAATTATGGTCTGATAGAACTTAATTGCGCGGAAGTATTGTTAAATGTTCAATTCCGACACCGCACGGTAATACCAGGTCAAGTGTGTGGTTACAACAATGAGTAGGCTGGTGAACACACTGACTGAAACCGATTGGGTCTAGTATCGAAATAAATGCTACCCTAAGGCAATCTTTATTATTGTCAACATGCATATTAAAGTCACCAACAATAATAACTGTATTGGTCTTTAGGACTAGGTTTGATAAAAACTCAGTGAATTCCGTAAAAAATTTGGTATAAGCCCCCGGAGCACGGGAAACTTCAGCAATTATGATTGGCTGTTGGTGTTTCCTGGATTGGCTTGGAAGACTAAGAACAAGACATTCAAATGAGTTATATCTGAGTTGAGGTTTAGGTTTAGGATTAATTTAGACTGACATATGCATCAGGATGCAGCCACATCTCAGTGAGGGATAATACATCTATGTTGTAATCTGAGACTATTTCATTAACTAAAATAGCCTTAGTTGACAGTCATCTAATGTTTAAAAGACCACATTTAAAAGTCTTAGTTTCCTGTGTTGTTTCAGAGGTTGTTTTAATTTGTATTAGATTTTTGTGTGGAGTTCTTGCTCTGTTATTGTTTAATTTCAATAATTTAATCAGACGGTGGACAGACACAATCTCTATGGGGTTGTGTGACTGCTCCAGAGGGGGAGCGCAGAGAAGTGTTTAGCACTGCAGCTCTGCTTCCTGGTCCCAACTATGGGTTGTCATGTTATAGACTGAGCAATATTCCTAGATAAGAGAGCTGCTCCATCCCAAGTGGGATGAACGCCGTCTCTCCTAACAAGACCAGGTTTTCTCAAAAAAGTTAGCCAGTTATCACCAAAGCCCACACCATTTACAGGACACCACCTCGAAAGTCAGTGGTTAAAAGATAACATGCGGCTAAACATGGCATCACCAGTTGTATTAGGGAGCGGGCCAGAGAAAACTACGCAGGGAGGCAGAGGAGTAAGTAAACATGAGACACTCGGAGCAAGAGAGAGCAGTGGAGCAACAGGGAGAGAGAGAAGACATTGTTGCTATAGAGCTACGAGGGTGAGATCAAACAGAACACAGAATCACTAAGCACTATAGAGTAACAGCTGTGTTTAGCAGAGGAGCTAATTCAGAGAGCGACCACCACCAGCAGCAAGAAAACAGGAACAGTTAAAATGTCCTCACTCTGTAGGGTCTAGGCGTAAATGGTCCTCACAAAGGTATAAGTACAGGAACACACACACAGAGATAAGAGGGAAGATCCCACAGAGCAACACAAAATGCTCCAACTCCAATAACAAAGAAATCCTTTGGATCTTGATCTATAATGGTCTATTCCAGAACATCCAGCACTTCCCCCTCTTTTTTATTTTTTACAAGTTATGCCTTACCGATATGGATACATCGATATAATGTATCGGTATCAGGGGTTTAAGTGGATATGTATCAACAAGACAACTTTAAGTTCACAGAAAAGATTTGCATTTTTTTTCAAACTCATACTCAAAACATTTCTTAAATCTGAAACTTTGAGCTGCCTGTATTTGGTTGTGTTTCTGTTTTCTAGAAATGTCTGTAAAATTGGATAGGACTCATCAAAGGATGGGGTAAAGTCTGGATTGCATATGACATTCTTGGATCGTCTCTGATCACACTTTCACGATACACACTCCGTGGCCCCCTGGTGGTCCGTGACGGCATTGCAGGGGGTCCGCGAAATTTGCTTTGATATTTCAACACATTTCCAGAAATTACTCTTGAATATCAAAGGTTTGAAATAAGAAAAATATGTCTAAAATAATATAGAGGTGAGGAGGGAACCTTGAAACCGGCTTGGGGCTTGAAACTGCCAGTAGTTTTCCCCTGTGCATGTGTGTTAAAGGTAGATGTAGAAGAGCAGTGGAGCTAGGTAGAAAATCTCTCAGGAGGTGTTGGAGATTTAGTTTGTATGATGGGAATTTTTATTTTCACAAAAAGAAGGCCCAATAGGGCAGAATTAATAAGGAAAATATTAAATAAAACAAAAGAGCGAAAAACAAATACTTTGTAATAGGAAAAATAAAATGGCATAATAGCCGAAACAAAGAAATTGCAATAACAGTCAACTTTACCATGTTCACTGGTTGAGAAACGTTTCTTAGGACAGCTCTAGACACACACACACACAAGTCAAGTCTCCAACGACAAGAGCAAAGCTTCAGAGGGAGTATTCGGGCTAGACAGTGTCCAACCTGATACTGGAGGCTGTTTCCGCTTCCAAATAGCGCCACGGCATGTCCCTGCCCGCCTTGAAGAAGGCTCTGCAGGCTGGAGGATACGATTTTGCGAGGAACAATGCCAGGGTCCTCCTCACCATCAGACGCCTAGTGGCCAGCAAAGATTTGGTTCAGAAAAAGGGCCCCTCAGGCTCCTTCAAGGTGAACAAAAAGACTCCTGCACCTCGAAAGAAGAGAGTGGTGTGTAGGAATGATCTTTCTGGCCGCTGACCATGGACTATTCAGCAGGACCGCCTGATATATAGATCGAAGTCATCCTTCAAAACTTTAATCTTGATGACGTTTTCCTACACGACGTCTATTGCAAATCTGTCTGTCCTGGGAGAGGGATCCCTCACATGTGGCTCTCTCTGAGGTTTCTATGTATTTTTTTTTTAACTATGTTTATTCCTTTATTCATGTATGTTTTCAAGCAAGTGCAGCATGGGGAATATAAAGCAGAAGGATCAGTCTGGGAGACAATTTAAAGATACTTTTTTCTGACAAAACATTCCCATGAACTTCAGGAAAGTCTCCTCTGGCTGTTTGCCTGTCAAGTCGCTATGAGGGTGAAGAAAACCCACAGGTAGGTGTCATGTTCACCTATCATGAGCAACATGGCGCCTGGTTTTAAGGAAGCAGGAGGAAGGAGGAACAATAAACTGGAAATAGGAAGCTGAAGCAGGAGTCACAAGGTCAAATGCTTTTGGCTGAAGGTCAAACTCTTCAGTGGAGTTGATGAGACCAACAAGCAGCTTTTGGACTTAGAGACAATGTCCCACAGGTAAGTTTGTAGTGAGTGAAGGGATTGAACAGAACCTGAGGACAGAGAGACACAAATCATGTCTTTTACAATTAAGTTTGGCCTGCAAATGATTGTATGGAGGTCAATCTACACAAGTAGATAGATAAACTGTACAAATAGACAATTAAGAACAATGGAGTGGAAATATATAGGACTTGGCATCAACCATACTTACCAAGCCTGACCAGCAGTTGTCGCACTTTGTCAGAAGTCTTCATCAATACATCCATACTGGGCTGTGACATCAAGGTATAATTGAAACAAGTTGACCATCTGGTAGTTTTATGCTCTGACAACCCATCAATATGCGGGAAATCTGCTCAAAGTGACCAATAGGCCGATGTAATGATGGAGTTAACAGCTAGCACATTGAGAAATGTACGTAACCCCAATATTTGATATTTTCCTTCTCATTCCAACAGATGACGTGAAGGCAAGATAAGAGACGAAAAGTCGTATTGAGTCTTCTCTTCTTGAGTTGTATTCTGTCGTACAAAACCTTAGAGGGCAGCACCGATTTGAATTACCTATAAACCAACTGTATGATTAAAAAAAAGATACTCTGCACCTAATCAGAATAAGCAATATCTTTCCAGAGATCTAGGGTTCTCGCAGTTGACATAATTTTAGTGTCCAATGTCCATGTTGACCTTATCTTTAATTATTTACATATTAGTTTGTGTTGTATGAGCTACAAAACTTTATTTTTAAGATGCTTAGAGTGTGAATATGTATCTAAATCTCGTATTGGTTTATTTTTTGTGATAAAATGTAAAAAGTTAATCTGCAGCCAGTCCCAAATCCAAGCCAGGCCATCAGCATCCAACATATGGATGACAAAAAATGATGACAATTTAATGGTCTTTTTGCACTTTAGCCACCACGCATGGCTACCAACGTAATAAGGTGCAATCAGGGCCGACACGGATAGCAGTGACTCATGTGCAGGACATCAAGCCTTCTTACGAACTTTTCATTATGAAAATCAATCTGGATTGCACTAATAGGGAGGGACAGCATGTTTTCATGGAAAGCTAGAATGAGAGGGACCAAACCCATTGATTTGTATACTTTGGGGTTATTATCCTTGCTGGAGTTTTCTAATCCATTAGGGAATCTACAGAATCCTTGTGGGATGCAGTAATTGGCAGAGAACTTTTACGTAAACGTACAGGAATGTGGGAGCAGAGGTGATTGAAATATACAATTTAACACGTTATGTAGTCCTGGGTCCAGTGGACCCGAACATCACATAAGTAATATAAATGTTTAGGGGGGGTGTAAAGTGTAAAGTCACTGAATATATGACCCTTTCACCACACAAAATGAGCCAAGGCCAATGAGTCTCAGGTTGAAAAAGATATTTATCGCATTGTTTTTCTTTTAGCAAACATTGAAAACGGGTCCCACAGACCCGAACACCATACAAGGGTTAATTAAGCACCAAGTTACTGTTTCCTGTTCAAAGCCACTTACAGGGAATAAGAGGCCCACATTTGTACACTTTGAGGGGCAAAACAAAGATGCTATTCTTTTGTTGGTTAGATGATTAGGCTCAATGAGAAATTCAGCCACCAAGGAAGAGTCACAATTGCGAAATGACAAAATTGCATTTTATCCTCACCTTCCTAGAATTCGCAGCTGATTACTTACTCGTCCAGCAAATCAATTTTCGAATTCAGCATCCCAGATGAAAAGCAAACACAATCTCAAATATGTTTTTCTTCTATATCTATCGCTTCTTTTCTTCGGCGGAAAGAAGTATGATAAGCACCTTGCCCTGGTCCTACCAGTCAGTCTCATCACTTTTTGATGGCAAATCATTATAGCATTAAGTCTGCCCTGAAGAAGTACCACCCATCAGAGGACATATTAAAACCCCTTTTACATAGGCTGACCATAGACTGTATTTAAAGATGGATGACACAACAGTTCCCAAAAGTTATTGGCAAATCACCATCATTGACCCCTTGTGGCTGGCTGCATTAAAGGTAATAAACCCTGCGTCAGATCCAGATTCTAGTAGATGGGACATTGGCCAATCATGTTGGTGTATTAGTATATACACAAATATATATATACATAAACAGCAGCCATATACTTAAACAATGTAGGAAGCATTTGTATTTAGGTTTACACCAATATGTTGATATCAGGATTTTTAAAATCTCTAATATCAATATCAGCATTAACTCCCAAACGCCTGTTCGATCAGGCTCTAGTGTTGCGTAGACTCAACACTGGCTTAAGCTCTGGGCAAGCAACCATCAGCCCCACCCACTTGTAGAGAAGAACTATGTTATGTGGCAAATACTGTATGTAGAACCTTCAGCAGTTTTTTTGTATCAATGTTATGTCACTTATGTATTGTGAAGGATAGATGCTTCTGTGGTGTCTGGTGGTCCTGCCGTAGATTTCTCCATCTATGGTAGCCTTCAATATTAAATACCAAGCCCTCCCAGAACTCAAGCTTTGGCCTCTTCTTTGCACAAGCTTGGCGGTTACAGAGTGTTTCAGATCTATGATCTCCCGATTGTGTCTATGCAAAGCACTTTAGGGTACTCATATGACGGCAACAGCTGTTGATTACAAATGGATTCAGACTGGTCCAAAATTGTTTTCTTACAAAAATTACTATGACAGGCCTTCTGTTACCCTTTTCATGTTTAAGAGAAAACAATAAGGGTAGGCAAAAACTGTACTTTTATACATTTCTACCCTATTTGACACCTTGTAACTTTGGTCAAATATCTCTGATGCGCTTTTTGACTCATTTATTGTAATTTTGAAGTGTTACTTTTAAATGGGACCAGGGTTGTACTTGTGATGAAAAGGGTTGAAAAATGGAGACAGCAGGGGTTATTTGTGAATTACACAAGCAAGCGATTAACTTATAATTAAGAGGTGTTGTGAGTGTTACTGACAGATGTATCAGAGAGAAGTGAGCCGGCCAGTGTGTGACAGCACTGCAAAGTACCTTCTATCATCTGGGTCAAAAGGTATCAGTAGTGGATGAATGAGTGGATTACACTGAAACATGTCATTATGTTGTTATTGCTACATTTCATAGCAGTTGTTGATGGTTGATAAGAATTGTGATGATGTGTGAGAGCAATTCTTCCAACCGGGGCATATTTTTGGCATCATGTCTCCTCATTCTACTTGACAAGCCCTAGACTTTGTCAACAGGGCACGGTCACACCCACAAACATGACAGAAATTATCATTTATCAACCTAGCTTCCGGAGACAACAGCCTGCTGCCGCCACAAGTGGACAGTAAATTAAAAGATGAATGCAATCTGCTAACATCAGATCATTAATGGGATAGACTGCTGTTGTGATATCAGATGTTAGGAAAGATGTCATTTTCACGTCAGTACTGATGTCTTTTTTTTGAATAATGGCAAAACAGTAACTTTATTTTGGGTAAAATATCTTTAGGCCTGTGCACAAAAATGTCGGTGTCTGGAAACAAGTTAATTATTTAATCCACAATACAGTCATGGTTACATTCTATCATTGACATAGGCAGAGGAAAAACTACTTTATTTGCCAACTTCAGACCTGGTGTTAACATCTATCCTGAGAGATCCAACCAGAGATGGTCAGTGACAAGTTAGTCTGTTCAAACCTGGTATGGAAATGCATCCTGACTGTGTCTCCTTTGTCCACTTGTAATCGGATCTGACTTCATCTCTCCATATCAAAATAACGACGTTCGTTGGGTTTCCAAACACCAAATTATGTTGTTTTTACACCATTTGAGTTTACAGATGTGTCTGATGTCACTTGTTTGTGCATTTGTTGGTCAGTGTGTCAGTACGCACGAACAAGCGGGAGGCTGCAAATAAATCAATGTTTGGTCACTGAGAATTGTAAACATAATTTTGAGTTGTTGTGAAACTTCAGTGGGTCAGCATGTGTCAGCTGAGTTGGTAGTCCTTCAATGTGGCCACACGCCATAGGGCTAACCACTTGTGATCGGATCACTCAGGAAGTATAAAGTCTTTGATTAATATTCATCACTGCAACAGAATTTGAAATATCCTTTTCTTAAGGGGACATGTCCCCAGAACTCCTTGGCTGCCTAGTTTTTTGTCAGAGTACTTCATTGCAGCATATTTACTAGGGAGTAAATATGCTGCAATGCATATTCACTAGAGAGTAGTCAGAAACTTAATGCGTGAAGTAAAAAAAAAAAACTGTTTAAAAAAAAAAAAATCTCCGACAGGCAGAGACGCAACGCGAGTCGCTTTCTACCAGCACCACGTCTGAACGAACCCACGTTTAACAGAGCTCTACTGGTTAATAAGTAAGTACAAACTGAAATAAAAACAAACTTCAAGCTGAAGAAACCCTAAACGTTAACCGAAAAGACCCGCGAACCTGAGTGAATGAGAGAGACAGAGAGCTGTTCTGTGAGTGAGTGAGCAGAGCGGTGTGTGAAGGGGAGGAGCGCTATGACGCTGTGTGAGGATTTTCATTCAGTCCGAGCACAGATAATGACTCGTATTACTCGCATAATACTCGTGCTCGGCAAAAGTGCTTTATCCGTACCGGATACTTGTTTCAGCCGAGTATCCGGCTCATCTCTAATATTTACTGAGCATGGATGTACAGGCTATGTTGTTTCCCCTATTTAGGTTAGTAGCCACGTTTCAATCTTTCCACTGCAACAGTTTGCAGAGTCACATTGTTGCGTCGCTGCAGATTTTATATTTGTAGGCCCTGCTGGTCGCTGTGACCTCCTGATGACAAAGTCTTACAAGGAGCGGCTTAACAATGAGGACAGCCTCGAACGAGAATACTTGTGAAAGTGTTTGCCTCGTGTCTCAACTGCTTTTAGAGGAGCTTGTTGAAGCACAAGGCAGAGAGATGAACTTGAACCCTGATAGTACTGCAAAGAGGTTTTTAAAAAACAGATGATTGTCAGTAGTGATTGTAGATGTAGCATTATCCACCGTGTTGATATGCTGAAAACTTGCATCACTTAGATTCTTACTCCCCCTCACTGTCCTCAGTCTCTGCCTGTGCTCTGGTTGACACTTGTGCAATAACAGCTTTTATTCCGTATACACAACATGTTAACCACATGTTGTGTATACGGAATAAAAGCTGTAATGCAGTAATGCACTCAACACTGAATGCACCCACTCCATTAGCTCCCACCCCAGTCCATGACCTCTGCCATCTTCTTGGTGATTATGTGTCATGATGGATGTGGCCAGGTACCTCTATTTAATCATTCTGATAGTCATGATGGAGAATTTACTACCTAGAACTGGCAGCATGGCAGTGACATATGTTCACACATCCAAACGTGCACATGCACACACACGCACATACACACTTCCCGACCACATGCTCTGCAAACATATAAGCGCCCTTGGAAACATGATACTACAGAAAGTATACAGAATTTATACTAGCTGGGTCAAGTGCATGTATATATAAATTACATATAAACACACCTTGCTAAACCTACTCAGTGTGAATTTACTCTTCAACACATAGTAATTGGAACTCTAGTAATAATAAGGGCAGAGGATATTGCACCTCTTTAGCCCTATTAGGCATTGTTATTTGAAAATATGGGCTATAGAAATAACATTAAATTGATTGTTTGTTTATTGCCCATGCTATTAGTCCATGCATTTAGTGCATGGGCCTCCTAGTTCCTAAAACTATTGGGTGAAAGGTATCACAAGAATACAGGATATACCGATATTACATGTATAATGGGGGGAGGGAGGGGGGGTCTCCTTTGATCGATGAAGGAGACGTAGCTCCTTGAGAGAGAACAACACCACAGAATCCTGGGGATAATGTGGACCCCATCCGTCGGAAAGGGAGAGTATATGGGACTGCTATATATTTTAAGGGGTGAAAGCATTTTTAAGTCAATCCACTTTTTGTTAAAGCCTGCTTACATCTCCTCATGGTGTGCTACCTACCTGTTCTGTGTGTGTGCTATGCTAATCAGCACTATATGCATATCCTCTTTCTTGGAGCAATTTGTAATAAATAACATCACATATCCCATCTCAAACAAGATAATGTAACCGGTCATCTGTCTTCTACTATAAAGGGAAGGCGGGAGAACCTGAAAAAGAAGCTTCAGATAATATGCACTACCACTACCTTTTCAAAACGTAACAATTCCTGTTAGCCAGGGGAAATGCTAACACCACGCCTGCACAGGACAACAATCTTTTTCATAGTAACACACCAAATGCTAAGTGCTTAAGTATGGAAGTAAATCTGTGTCATCGGGATTTGAAACAAAAAAGACATTGAATTTCTAGCACTGAATATTTATGCATGGAAATTATGTATTAGAATGTTTTTCAACTTTTAAAATTCAACCGCAAAAAATTCAACCTCAAAAAATTCAAGCTCAAAAAATTCAACCGCAAAAAATTCAACCTCAAAAATTCAACCTCAAAAAATTCAACTGCAACATCCGGGGATCCAAGGAGGAGCAATCGATTCCAGATTCAAGATCGGGAGCGTGCGTGAGGTGCTTCGATGAGTGTTTAAACTCTTCGATATGCCATTGGTGTAGTTTGTTTCTGTAAGATGTAGTAATAGACAGCTGACATGTGTACATTCACAGACTTTATTGGACATAAACTAAGTGGAACTTAAACGAGATGACGTTCTGATTTTTTTTTTCCGAACGGGCCAGTGACTGGCATGGGTAATGCCAGGATTTCAATTTTGGATGGGCCACTATTTAATAGGAAAAATAATACTTATTATATGATCCCTGCCTGACTTGTTTGTGTTTATCTGCTGTAGACGAGCTTTAACAGCGCGGTGCGCCGCTCTCTCTCCCGTTAAAAGTGAATGTCGCTCACCCAGCTCTCTCTCTCTCTCTCTCTCGCTCCACTGTCTCTCTCTCCTGTTACTACATGTGTTAAACCAAATGCACGCAAAGCCAAATCAAATCAGAAATACGTAGACAACTTCTTTTTAACTCGCATACATATTTATTTTCATCAATGCTGCCTACCACACAATCAAATCCGAACATCCCTTCCTCTCTCTGGAAAAGACGGTCGCTCGGTGTCGACGTCGGGACACAATACTGCTCTGATGTTGCATGTCGAAGGTGAGTTAGCTTCAGCGTTGTCAGAGCTGTCAAAGCGTCTTGGTGTAACGTGTCTCCCACATACCTGGGACACCGTTCTCCACCGGCGGCGTGAGGGCGGAGGACGGGCACGGCTGGGCTGGGGAACTTTATTTTGAAAGGTTTCCCGGCCCTGTCAGCTGTTTTAAGATATAATATATTTGAATTTTTTGGCTCGGCGCAGTTTTTGGCGCCCCCCTCTGAGTGGCTCCCTAGGCAACCGCCTATGTCGCCTGTAGGAAAGACCGGCCCTGTCCTTACTGTTTCGGCTGTAGCTTCAGCGTTGTCAGAGCTCTCAAAGCGTCTTGGTGTGACGTGTCTTAAAACAGCTGAGGGTTACAGCTGACAGTGGAGCGAGAGAGAGAGAGAGAGAGAGCTGGGTGAGCGACATTCACTTTTAACGGGAGAGAGAGCGGCGCACCGCGCTGTTAAAGCTCGTCTACAGCAGATAAACACAAACAAGTCAGGCAGGGATCATATAATAAGTATCATTTTTCCTATTAAATAGTGGCCCATCCAAAATTGAAATCCTGGCGTTACCCATGCCAGTCACTGGCCCGTTTGAAAAAAAAAAAAACGGACTTCATCTCGTTTAAGTTCCACTTAGTTTATGTCCAATAAAGTCCGTGAATGTACACATGTCAGCTGTCTATTACTACATCTTATAGAAACAAACTACACCGATGGCATATCGAAGAGTTTAAACACTCACCGAAGCACCTCACGCACGCTCCCGATCTTGAATTGGAATTGATTGCTCCTCCTTGGATCCCCGGATGTTGCAGTTGAATTTTTTGAGGTTGAATTTTTTGAGGTTGAATTTTTGAGGTTGAATTTTTTGCGGTTGAATTTTTTGAGCTTGAATTTTTTCAAGCTTGAATTTTAAACGTTGAAAAACATTCAAACACATAATTTCCATGCATAAATATTCAGTGCTAGAAATTCAATGTCTTTTTTGTTTCAAATCCCGATGACACAGATTTACTTCCATACTTAAGCACCAAATTGTATTGCTATAGCCCAAAGAGAATCACAAAATAACGGACGGGTGAAGGCTTGCATGAACAACGTTAAGCTGTTTCAATGGCATAAAAAACACCGGGAGTGACCTAAGGACAGCTGTGCAGGCTGCAGTGACCACACTCCATTATATAACGATCTCCAAGTGGGCAGCAGCCAGTCACAAATACAGGTGGTGCTGTGGTAATGCTACATCTGTTTTGTTGTGTATGCTTCTTGACGTTTTGTCTATAGATAATTCTATGTTGAGCCTTAAGCTCTGGACGTTGTGTCACTTCAGCTAAACTGAACTACTGTTGATCAATAACATCAGCTTAATATGAAATAATAATCCAAAGTTATGCATTAAAACCATACATTGGCACATGAGCTCACAGAACAGTATCAGAAAAAAGAAAATCTTCTTCGTTATAACTAATTTCTGCTCTACTTGCATAAATTCAGTCCCACAAGCTCAGGGCTACGATGAGTGAAGCCTACCTCCACACATTCAACTGCTCACCACTTGATGTATCGTCAATTTGACATTTGAAATCTCCCTTTTTAGATTAGTCACTAAATGGATATCTAATATTAAAATAATGACATGTAAATAAATAAAATGGGAATATATCAAATTTCCATCAAGGATGACCAATAATATGCTATGGAGAGCCAAAGATCTGTAACTCAAACAACTAAAAATGGTGGAATGATCACCAAGCAAGGTATCAGTCATATTTTAGTGTGATTGCCTTTAATGATGCACTTTGTTTTGTGTAAAGTATCCATCATTTTGTGGATTTCAGACACTTCCATTTTATATAAGGACCAAGTCAGAAACATTAGTCTCCTGATATATGACACACACGTTGGTGTGAACAGAATTTACAAGTTACAAAAGGTCCCCTGTGTTACTTTGCTTTGACATCAATAGTCATTCGGTATTTGCAGTAAATATAGACACTGCACAAATACTCCGATGGCCAAACTGTCTCAATCAACATGCCAAGAAAGCAGAGACATCATAGTTGTAGTACTCAGCAGAAAAAACAACAATGCAATTTATTTTAAATAGCCCATAGGAGACAAAATTACCTTCACAGATAAGCAAACAGCAGGGAGTGTATACACACACACTTTATATACAAATCTATCAAATTCACAACAGAGTAGAAGAGCCCTGAGGGGTGGTGGGGCTGCTGGAGCCGATCCTTGCTGTCATTGGGTGAGAGGCGGGGTACAACCTGGTTAGATCACTAGCGTATCACAGGGCTGACATAAGCTGCTTTCAGCCTTGTACTGAACACCTGATATTATCCTGGAATTATCCAGAGAGGCTGTATATGAGAACATATATGTCCAAGTCAGTTGCTCCCGGATTTCTCCTTGAAAAACTCCAGAGAGTGTGCCAGTGGAAGAATAAAACAAGAATACAAATATCCCTGGGTGAAAAAGACGTGCCATACATTTAAAAGACGGCAAAGAATAGATGAGCTTGACCAAAACAATGGACAAATAACCAATTACACTAACATTCACGTTAATATGGTCAATTTGTAATTGTTATTGCTTTTGGTCCCATCTCCAGAATGGATGATATCAAGACAAACATTGGTGGACTAGCACCATTTATTTAGTCCTCAGCTACAAATAGTGCTCTTACTTAGAAAATCAAGAATGCTGCTGCTCGACTTTTAACACAATCCAAAAAATGTAACCGTACAACCCCTGTTTTAGTATACTAGCACTAGCTGCATGTTTATTTTAACATTTATTAAAACATTCTTTGAATTACTTTTAAGGCCAAGCATGGGCTGACCCCTCCCTGTATTTCAGACTTTATATATTTCTATGAGCCATGAAGCAGTCTGAGATCCTCTGGTATGTCGTTGCTAGCCATTCCATACTCTTGGCTGAAAACCAAATGAGACAGAGCCTTTGCCGTGAGGGCCCCTACACATCGGAACAATCAGCCAATAGACATTAGACCGGAATAACCAGTTACCTGTTTTTTCTCTCTTAAGACACAAGGTTTTACGTATACAAATACAGTATTATTATTATGATGATTATTATTAATCATCTTCAATGAAGCTGACCCGTATCTGCATGTCTTTGGACTCTGAGTAGATGCAAATTTAAAGTCCTTATTGCGATCTTGACAATGGACTGTTGATACTTCATGTCCAACTTGTCAGCTGTTATGAATACAGGACATTGCTATTATCTTAACAGCTTCCTCTGAGTTAAGAAATTCCAGTTTGGCTTCTATCCTTGTCTCTTCCTGATGATTCCTTTTCAGAAGTGACATGGAAAACTTCAGAATTTGAGGTTAGCCAAAAGGATTGGTGAAACATATAAAGGAAGAACACAAGGCGAGACCCGGGAAGGCATTGAGGGGAAACAGAAGTTCGGAGGTTAGGAACAAGCAAAAACCAACAAAAAGGTAAGCATGGGATAGATTGTGGTGAGTAGAGGTGGAGGCACAGGCAGGTGGACCTGGCAGATGGAAAGTTCACACCCTGCTTGTTTTCCCTGAAATGTCATAACTGTAAAAAGGGTTTTATATGGCATCAATCATAGTGGAGCCGCACCTCCAGAAGTAGTCAAGGGGCTTGGGAAATGAGACCTCTGCATTGAACTGCAGAGGCAATCATCGCTGCACAGTTCAGGTCACCAGACTGCTCACAGAGAGAGGAGGAAATGGAGAAGAGACCTGAGAAAGAAATGAGTAGGGGGTGGGGGATTGGGAAAGGTGGACATTTTGCCATTAAGCTGTTTTGTGCTCATGTTATCTCCCAATTTTACTCCCCTCTATAATGGCTTATAGAAGGTCATACAGGTCTTACGCAGTGACATTGCTTGACAGTTAAGCAAAACTCTGCTTCACTAAAATGCTTTGTCTGGTTATATTGTGGCATGCAAAACCTTTTGGAAAAATGGGAATTCATAGTTATAGTGCCCACGGACCTGGATGGAATAGCTACACTGTCGTTCACAAGCACCTTCTGAAAACGGGAACATATTGGCAAATGCCCATTTGCACATCCAGCAGGCATGGAGCTGTAGACTGAACATGTTTCTATCCATCCACTTTTATTATTGTTACAATTACCAGAAATTATGTAATTTAATTAAGATTCATTCTAGTTGTGTTTTGTGTTTTCCTGAGAATACATGGCTATTTAGCCTCTACAAAAATCAGGTGAGCCACTTATTCTCTACACGTGAATACCAAAACCCCACTGTGACTTTTTGCACACATTAGCCTTGAAGTAAAAAATGGATACATGGATCAAGTTATGCTTCCCTAAAGGCGATTTGTGGCCATTGATCAAGACGGTGATAATGGTGCTAGAAAGGACAGCAATTACTCTTTGAAACACAACAGTATGGATACAAACACTGACACATATGTCAAGAAATATGGACACTAAATCAGATTCAGAAAGTGAAGCCAGTGTGTATTACATTGTAAAAATCAGTTTATGGTCTAAATGTCTGGTTTCAAGTCTTCTTTAATACAGCATGATTTTCATTTTGTAAAACTAGTGCAGTGCCTGCTCTAAACTTGACTTGTTGCTTGGCCTTGGGTTATGCTCTTGAGCTACTTCCGAATTATTCCTTATCTCTGCAAGTTCTCAAACAATTCTATAAAAGTAATGTCACTTCTTTATTGTTTGTGGGGCTTGTATGAACGTTTTAACTGTTTACTGAACAGCTGTCATCTTTTTATGGAATTGCATTTGGCTTTTTCAGATGAAGAAGACATGTACAACAATTTGAACAGACTGACCCTCAAGGCACGCTAGTTCTGCTTGCTGTTGCACTTCTGCTGTAAAAAAACACACATTTTTGACACTTTGAATATTATTGTCATGTTCATGTTTAAAATAAAAATTCAGTGAAGCAGGCAAATTCCAGAAAAGCTGATTTTTTTCTATCTTTTATTTAATATAAGAAAAAAAGCATAGCCCATTAAACTGTATGTTTATCCTGCATCAGCCCATGTGAGCTATTGTGGCACAGTTTTCCTTTGTGATTAAATAAGGCCTTTTATGGCCCCTGTTACACAGATTTTAGGCAGCGTATGAAATTTTATATGACATGCAAAGTGCTTCAGGTCCCCAGGCATTTATGGACAAAATATTTTAGTCTGACTTTGCAGAAGTGTGATAAGCACTTTAATTGTGTGCGTGTGTGTGTGTGTGTCTGTTTGTGTGTGTGTGTTCTCTCACCTTGATTAACTAGGAAATGCTCAGAGGCAATTTATGTTGGGTCAACAAGACAACATGGTTGTAATGCTGATTTTACATTCACCTGCAGCATAGACGGCTGATAAAATGAAAGGAGATTGTTATTTGTTTTCTTTCCCTCTCTGCATCTTAAAATAAGAGGGTGAAGCTTTTGGAAAGCCAGGATGAAAAAAAAAAGTGTACTTTGTTTTCTGGGCGTAAAGTTTCAAATTTTTAAGGTGCAATGCTTTCAGTTCTTACAAAGTAATACATTTAAATTATTGTTTCTTATTTTACCGTAGCTTAATGGCTTTCATCAGTGTTGTGAAAATAGTGTAACATTTAGCAGCAAAGCCAAATTCCCTCAGTGGTGATTTTGCTCTGTGTTTAATGTGAGAATGTGTCTGTCTATTGCTCCACCTGTTGATCAGCTGCCAAATAGGGCAACACAAAACTACAAACACTGCAAGCACTAATGTGCTAAATGCCCCAGTAACCTCTAGCTCGCTAGCTCACATTACTTGCAAATTGCTGTAAACAAATCTGATTGATCTTTGAGGATAAATGAGCAATCGGACCATCAGTTTTTATATAAATATATTTAGGGGAAGAATTTAAGTTAATGGTTAAATTATATATATATATTACTGTCTGTTGCTGACATCCATCATAATTTAAACTCAGTCTTTGGGATTTAACTTTGACCTACTCTATCCTATTTACCAGGATCACCAGCAACATTTCAGCCATTCCGCCTTTTTGTTTTTCCTTCCAACAAATTTTATTATATAATATGACTTAATGGTTGCATCCTATTGTCTGATCCCTCGTGGTGGCTGCCCTGTACGAGTTGATGCGGTGATATTAGTGTTTCCAGAAATTCATTTTATGAATATAGTTGAATAAAAAGTGAGCTAAATTCTAGCCAAAACTATAACTGAGATTGTTATAAAACATAACTTTTTTATCAGATATAAAAGACCTCTATGATCCTCCTTGCTCATCATGTTAATGGTCTGTTCAAAAGGAGCCACACACATACCTGAGAAAAAAATGCTTTGTAGTGTCTTTGAGTCTGAATAAAAGGTGACTGCTGGTTAACAACTAAATTGCTTCTTCATTCCCTTGTCATTTCTTTGCAGTTAGGTGCAAACAGGTGCCAAAATTCAGTGTTCGGGGCGCCCTTAGCTCAGTTGGTAGGGCGTCCCCCCCATGGGCCTCGGCCAGCAGCGGACCTGGGTTCGATTCCAGCCTGTGATCGTCCCTCTCTGCCCCATTTCAACTCTGTCTCTACACTATCAATAAAGCATAAAAATGCCAAAAAAAATCTTTAAAAAAAAAAAAAATTCAGTGTTCAACTGTGAAATCAAAAGCAAATGGATAAGATAACAAATTAATAGAAGATATCCCTTTGGGGCAGCCGGCTATGATGGAGGGACTGGTGACTGGATGAAGCTAAAAATAAATAATAAAAAAAATCTCTTTTTTATTTTCTCTACTTCATTGGACCTCTCTTTCTCAAAGTACATGAACTAAGGCGTTTGATAGACTCATTCAGTGAACAGAGTGCTGACACAGCTTGTCTGCATGAGACAATGTCTGATCTCGGCCGTTTAGTGACTGATTAACTCATTGTCCCATTTACTGGACTGGTTGGACAGTCAAGATTTCTATGACAATTACCTGAAGCAGATGGAAAAGTTTGATTATGAACTCAGGGATAATTTCTGTGAGTGTGTCACTGGTGCCTCAGAACATCTAAATGTATGATTTAAATCCTTGGGCATTTCACCTGACATTATGTTCTTCTCTGTGCGGGAATAACATCACAATATGATCTGATTTGCTTTGAGTAGGTTGCACACATACAACGACTATGCTGGGTTAATAATGTCTGTCTTCACTTGGACAAGTATAAGGCCTAGCTTTATTACCACCAGGACCCAGCACTTGGAAAACTACAATGTTTGGTATTTGAAATGTGTGAGGCTTATTGACAGTTAGCAATGCTGTGGGACGAACAAATCCACACATTTGTGTCACAGACACACACAGATGCTTGTGCACTTTCACTTCACACCAGGAGATTAGTTTGCAGTGAAATATTATCTTTTACTGCCTTAATTCATCAATCAATAAAGAGTACAACCATTTTAAACCATTCACCTTAGGGCAGCGTCCTTATTTCTGCCACTAAAAATGTATTTACACATACCCAAAAGGCACTTGGACCATGTAATGTAGACTGAAATGACGCATAGTACCAAACACTGAAGATGAAAACATTCAAGCTGTCACTTTTATTGGATAAGTGCATAACTTCCAGTTGTTTTGACCTTTGTATCATCAGCAGCAAGGGACTCAAAGGAACCATTCATTCAGGTATATTCAGACTGCAGCAAGATGAATAATGAGTAATAGTGTTGATTTGAAGGAACTTCATGCTATTGCAATTAATCAGTGCAATTACTCAAATCAGGTACGACCTCACTTAATGTACCCCATGGTGGGCCAATCTCCTTTCTTTGAGTTACAATGGGTAAATGGGGATGAGGAAAAGAGCCGATGGCTCGGTGTGAATCAAATCTATTTCCTTGCTCAGCTGTGAGGATATCTGGTGTGGGAAATCAGCTGTGCACCACAGGGAAAGTGTACTGTATGACCTCCTCAAACATAATTAGACATCAATTGGATAATATATAAGAAGAAACAATAGGTTTCCTCTGACAGGGTTTTGTTGCTGGAATGTAGCTTGACTTCCGGCCGTTGTATTGTTTATTTTTGTAATTATTTGTGTGACCATTTCCCATTGACAAAGACTCAGGGCTTGTCAGATCTGCTTATTTGGGGCTTTTGCACATTTAGAATCAAACCTGGAATCTCTGACACGCGACTGACTGAAGCTATGTTACGCTTCCCTTGACTCAGCTTCCACTGTTCTGAGATCATGTATCTCACTTGCATTATTATACACTTCTACTGTGTGGAAACTACTTGTGCATTAGAACACTACTTCAATATTTGTTCCATACTAAGGAAGAGGAGGAGTACATGAATGCCCAACTCTGCAAGTCCCTGTATTGTTACTGCTCTCATACATCCAGGCCAGCAGAAATGCTTTCACTAACAGCTGTCAAATCTATCAGTGACAATAGTGAAAGGTTTCAGTGTAGACATTTTTTTGGATAGACTCCACAGGGTTAATCCCCTATCAGCAGATCAAACAGCCATTTGGCCTTGTATGACTCTGACGGCTCCAATGACTGTCGTTACAACAGCCAGGAGCACTAACGAACCAAGTGACGTGAATTATCTTCATAACAAGCCCACGGTTAAATACCTGGGTCACCCCACCAGTCAGTCAGAACTGAAGGAGCTTTGTGGATGAGAGGTGAAATATCTTCATCTGTCTACAACCAAGTTAAGTCACCCTCAGTTCAACCCTTCTCGGATGTAAATGTGAGCGCACTTACTCTCAGTCTTACCTTCTAATCTCAGTCCTTAAAGACATTTGAGTGTAAGGGGAAATAGTAATTACAAACCTTCAGTGTGCTTCCTCGCGCATTCAGAGGTGAGATGTGGCAGCTTTGAAATAAAGTAATTACAGAGGCAGCCATGTCAGCGCTTAAGAGTAAAATGAATAATCGAGGCTGTCGCTACAGAAGGAGAAAAGGTATGAAAGGGGGGGGAAATTAGAGATGAAAGACGGCCACAATGAAAAGGCCACAATGAACTGTTTCATTTGGCCCATCTTCTCATCTCCAACTTGAAAGCGGGCCTCTTTTGTTCTTTTCAACCTCCCAACCCGCTTCCCCTCCACATCCCCTTCGCAAAATTGCACCATTGATATTTTAGTGATAGCCTTCAACGTTCACTCCAGTGTTCAAACGATGTGCAGGGAAGCATTCAAGGTGCATGGAACAAAATACAGTTCACATAAGTATAGCTCCACACCAGTGACTTAAAATGCACATAGATCTATTTTAATGATCACTGCTATTTTCCTCTAATTCTATGTCGCAAAAGATTACAAAAATAGAAGTGACTGAGGAAAGCAGTCGTTGAAAGAACTAGGAATTCACTCACAGTATGTTTTTTCTTTTCTTCCTTCTACTCACATTCCTTGTCTTTATCTTTCAGCTCACCTTTTTTTTCCGAATCTTTACTTGCTGTCTCTGCAAGCCTCTGTCTTTCAGTGTACTTATTTCCCAAGCCATTGGGGCATTTCCTGTTCTTGCGTAATTAATAAATAACCATCCCTTCTCTCCATCACTTCTTTTTTTAACCTGTGCAGTTCTTAATGCACTTGAGCAGTAACGCTACAACAGAACAGCCCAACCTGTTGATCAATTCAAGGAAAGCCCATGCACATTTATAATTTATAAAGATCCACTTTTTACCTCTCCAGAGTCAAAAGCAGGCCATTTCTGTAAGTGGGAAGGAGTGTTAAATGGATTAAAGGGAAGGAAGGCAGGGAAACTGGACGTCAGCACTGTGTGGAACAAAGTTTCTTTACCCGAAGAAGAGATGCGTGGGGGATTGCACTCTTGGTCAGTCATGCCTCTTTGTTCATAACTGAACAGCTATTGGATGGATTGCTATGAAACCTAAATATCTCTGCAATAATAAGATGTATTGACACACCATATCTTACACACACACACATAGAAAAAAGCACATGTACCTGCTTTGTCCATCTGGAGGAAGTTGAGGATTCACTGGCACACTGTCTCTCTGAGTCCGTGCTATAAGTGAGTAAGTGAGGTCTTGTCAGAGGTGATACAAAAGCTCCCGTCTCAAGGGAGGAGGGAAACAAGCTGAAGAGACTAATGAAATATGCAGCTGACTGTTCATCTCCCCTCTCTTTACATGTTCTCTCCCTCCCCAACTCTTTCCAGGTTCCTTGAAAGGCCACTTCCGATCCTTGGATAAAATAAAATGTCACTATGTTAAATAATACATGTTGTCTGCAATTCCTCCATCTCTCCTCTTTTCTTTTTTTGCAGGCCATTTGAAACAGCAGACCTACTCCAGCACATCAGACGTGAGTGTAAATCTGACACATTACAATAAATGCATTTCAGTTTTACTCATGTCTATTTCCAGGCTGAGATAACACAATATAAATACAACCAAGAGGAAGCTTGTGAATAGGTTTACAACGCAGCCTCTAAACTTTTAACGGCAGGTTGCAAAGAAAATGTTCTTGCGTTGCACATTTCCATTGGATTTTGACCAGAGGATAACTGTCTTGAGAAAAACCTCTTGAAATGAGAAGAAAGCAAAACTGAACCTCAGTAAACACATTATAAGCTTGGTGCAACACTTTAAATATTGACATCCCAGAGAGTGAATCTAGGGTGATATGACATGAATCAGACTGTTGATACTAGGTGGCAACTAATCCTTCTTTGGAGGAATGAATAGTGGGTTAGCGTTTCTCTACAATATGAGCTTCAGGATGTGGGCCTCGGAGCGTGAGATCAACATAACTCAGTAATAGCTGATGATACGGCTGATTTCCAGACCTCTTTGCACTTTGGCATGAATAGACAGCAATTTGTGTGTCTGAAATGTCAAAACCGTTTTTTCCCAACAGTGTCATAAATGGCTTTGTCTACAAGCGTGTCTTTGTCTGTGTATGTCGTTTGTGTGTACACATATGATGACTGTCCACGGTGCATCTGCTTGACTGCTCCATTTGATTGCTCCCTACAGTAGCACTCTGGGAAATGTTAATGGGGGGCAGTTAACGACTGACACAGTTCACCTCCATCTGTACTCGACGCACCATCACCCTGATGGAAATATGGTTTGAAAAAAAAAAAAATCAAGCTGGAGAGAGATTTCATGAGAGGTTAGGAAAGGCAGAGGAAAAACACCCACTGCTGTATTGATGCAGTCTGCTTAATTGCATTTCTGTTTGCCTTTACTTGTTTGTGTTCAGTGCCATGTGCACAAGACCCATGTCTTTGTGACTGAAGAGTGCACTGGTGTGTGGAGCATTTAAATGGCTGTGTGAAGATGTTATGAAGCACACAAACAGTATTGCACTATTGTCCAATGAGTCAGCAACGCCGTATGTACGCACAAAGCCCACACAAGAATCCCACGCACGTAGTCCGCCCCCTACAGCCCACGCACGTAGCTCACACATTTAGCCCACACCAATGTTAGCATTCATCATTTTGCGCATGAATTCCGCTATAGTTGATGTGATCGCACACACACACCGTTCACACACACATATGCAGCTCACTCTGTTACCTCCCTGACCTGAGAATGGTGTGTACAGTTGTTCCCATCCACAGAAACATTGGGTCAAAGACACACATACTCAATCACACACTTACACACAAACACACACAATGATTTATGGCCTCCGATGCAGTCAATAAGAACCATGGCCAAGATGAAGGACTTGGGCAACAGCTTGCAGGACAAACGGATGGACACACAAACGTCCACAAATGCACACCCCCACACACACACAAACACACAGAGAGTTGTCCATTAGCTAAGTGTAGAGGAGTGAGCTGCGTTCCACATTGGCTCTCTTTATTAACTTCCTCTTTAATAATGCTCTAGCCTCTAATGCATTGTATGAGATGGCCAGTGGATAGGCGTGTACTTGTCATGAAACCACCAGTAAGGACTTGAAGCCTGAGGCCAACAGTGTACACACACATTTGTCGTACACTCACTGCTTTCAATGCTTTCATATAGAATGATTTCAGTAAAGTAATAGAAAAACAAAGAGCCTATATCCAAATATGAATGGAAAATACAGTGCCAACAATTTATCACTTGATAAAAAAGCACACAAATAAATGACACAATGATACAATTACACATGGTATCCGTCTACCAACTCCTTCTAAACTGAAATATCTCAGCAAATAATTAATTATATATAACTAAATATTTCTAAGAAATCCCGACTTTCATTAATTCCACAATAAGTAAATATGAGTTTCCCCAAACCTTTCTTACAAACGACTTTCCTACAAGCCTCTGCTTTACACTGTGCTAGTGACACTGCACAACACTGATGGTAGCATTTGGCTCAAAGTGCTGCTGTGCTGAATACAGCCTCACAGGTTGCCTAGTTTGGCTGTAGAGTCTTGGTTTTAATAACGAGCCTCAGAGTGACCCATCAACATTACTCTTATATCCACTTGAATACATATTTTTCCCTTTGCTTAATTTGATTGTTGAAAACCGGTGGATAAATGAATATGCCATTTGGGCAAAGGAAATCAACAAAATGCTTAATTAAAAGTTTATCTTTTTGTCTCTGCACCACTGACATTCTAGATGACTAGAATCCTCTGAGTAGGGAGCATGGCATTTCCAACATACATTCTAAATGGCCGACCATTCATAAAAGAGTAGGGCCAGCTGGCCAATTAGCTGAGCTTTTAGGTAGGTGGACAAAGAGCTAAAATGACAAATATTTCTTTTGATAATTACAGCCTGTAAACCTATGCTAGTAGACCCTCAATAACATTTATGGAAATGGCCACAATTTGGGTTCTTTAATAGTGGATTAAGACTGTTTTATGTCTCCTTCTTTCCTTTCACGTTCTCTTTCCCAAATTGCCCTTCTCTTTTCCCTCTATTTATTATCTTGTCTTGTATCCTTATCTCCAGCCTCCTCTCCTCACTAACCTTTGTTTGCCTAATAACCCCGGCAGTGTCTCCTACCTTGGAAATAAAATCCAGTCTTTCTCGGAGCGACACAAGCTGTGCTTTCACATAAAACAACAGTCAATTAGGCTCGAGCCTCTTCCTGGGCCATAAAACAAGGAGAACAATGAGAACACTGAAAAACATGAAGACACTTTCACTCCACATCTGCTGTCGTTGGAGTTGTTTGACGACCTTGATGAGAACTTTTTAACATACGAATATTTTTTTAATTTTCATTGTAGTGTCTGCTTGTGCAAATGTCTTCCATAATATCTTATGGTCCCATATTTCACTGCCAAGTTATTTGCAAGTAGGTGTTGTTAAGACTTATAGCGAAGCTGATATTGGCCTCTAAACCCACTTACCAACCATAGACTGTATATATACCAATGGAAGTGGAGGGAACCCACAAAGGGTGTAACAAAAAAAACCTCAGGATTTGTCGGCATATAACAAGATTTTGGTTTTCTTAGGTCAGTTCCAGATTTCGGGAATGAAAAAAACTAAAGCATAGATCTTTAACGTAAAAAAAATCCTAGTAATGGAATTCTATTAGAACTATTGGCACTGGTTTTGAAAGCTTTAAGTGATATAAGCATGAGCCAAAAGTGTTTGGAACAACTAGCCCCTAATAGTAGTAGTAGGTTAGTGGTGGTATTTGTTGCAGTACAGTTAGTGTGACAGAATTCTGCCCCACATCTTTAGATAACATTGTCACTGCTGTGTGTGTGTGTGTGTGTGTGTGTGTGTGTGTGTGTGTGTGGTTGCATTTGTACTTTTTCATATATCAGAGCACTCTGATGGACACGGGCACACAGGCAATGCGGGTGTTAACAAAAACATTTTGTAGGTTCATAATAAACAAAACATGGGAAAATAGCTAAATATAAATTAAAACGACACCAGATTAGCGAGGCGGAGGATCTGTATTCATGAGTTTAGTTGTGAAGGTAAAGTTTAGCATAAGATCTCGGTGAATGCATTATGCCAATGAGTGTCCTCACTTAAGGCTTGCGTGCGTCCGCCAATTTTTCTAACTACTCGACAAAGCGACGCGAGCCTCACGCAGCCCAATCACGCAGGCTTGTGATTGGTCTGCTTACTACATCCCGCCCGGAGTCTAGTTTCCGGTTTCATGCCCCATAATACGCGGAAATCACAGAAGATTTAGAAGAACGAATGGACCAAATAGAAGAGCACTTGGCAGAAGAGATCCGAAAGTATGACCACTTGTATAACCCGTCACTGACTGGCCGATTTGTCCGCCAGAAATAGGCTATGAGGAGCTAGAGTGGCGATGTAAATAAACAGTCGACGAAGAAGACGACATCTCTTCTTTTTGTGTTTTGTCACGCTGCGTGGCCTTCCGCGGTTGCAATCGCAGGACTTTAATTCAGCCTTTAGGTAGCGGTGTGTGTGTGTATCAGATGGAGCAGCCTTGAGCTGCTCCTCATTGTTCCATCTTTGCGCTTGCCTATGCTTGTACACTCAGATGTGCATTTGTAATATAAATTTAGAATTTGGTAATGATTCCACTAATTCAATCAAGTTACAATTACCTTTAATCACTTCAAAGTCATGTTGAATGAAAACATTTCAGTAATAATTTTTTTAAATTTGTTGGGAAGTATCATTCGATGTGGAATAGCTATATAGTTTCTGATTTCTCATGTCCTGATCTTTGCCTCTCATTTTGAGAAAGAAATTATTTCTGCCTCCAGAGGAGCTGAGCCCCAGGGAATATTTTACCCGACTGTAAAAGTCACATGCTGTAGGTTTTAGTGATGGAGAGTAAATATGTACAGTATATTATATGGAATTGCATTGGAAATTATTGTAATTTCCGTCAGTAGTAGGTACATTTCTCTTCAGTATGTTTGAGTAGAGCATACACTCATCTGATGCAGGAAACATAAAAACCACAGACTGTGACCGAGCCCAAATAGTCCATGGAATCTGGAAACTTGGTATGATTTGGTGTATCTCAGGAAATGTCGGCTGCTGACTCTGCGTTTTCCAGTGGCTGGGTTATCTGTGTAGGTTAATAAATGGAGTTAAGCTGAAATGCATGGAGTCGAGCTCCGGATTCAGCGCACAGGCCTTATCTTCACTGGAGTATGAAGGCAGCTATTAAACAATGCCTACATCATACAATGTACAGGAAGGGACCTTTGGAGATTCAATAGTAAGATTGCACTTCCATTTATAGATAGTCACAGAAACCCACTTACTGACAACTGTGTTTTCTGCTTTTCATTTTAATCCATGATATGTCCGGTTCTTTCTGCCCCTATGGATCTGAGAAACACTAAATAAATGCTGGAGTTGTCAAGCCTGGACTGAAATGCAGAGGATTACACGTACCAGCACACTTTATTGAATTCCGATCCTCTATGAAGAGTGACAAACAATTGGGCTATAAAAAAAACTCACCTAATATAACTATGACCTGGCAAGAATAACTCAGGGAAAAAGAAAGAGGATTAAAACATAAATCGCTCCCGAAAGATGACAAACAAAAGGCTAGAGCAAGAAATCAAAAGCGCTCCCGAAGGAGGAAAACCAAAACTATGACTATAAACTAAACTATTTAACAAACGAAAAATTACTCTCAAGGAGGAAACAGAAAACAACGTTGAGCAAACCTCAGGCAAAAAACGACAATGTCTAGGGACAAGGGCTTAGGTGCACGGACAAGGACGAAACACTTTGGACTTCCCTTCCTGTGCCACTACACATGACCACCTCCTTATAACCATCAAAACCCTCTGACTTCCAAAAATTATGACTGTACAACAACCAATAGCAGCCCTGAAAATAATGCATTGGCCAGTCAGATGAGTCCCTGCTCATGAGAAAGATCAAAGGAAAAACTAAGAAATCCTGATCCTCTTTTTTCTACAGAGCCTGGGGGAAATCTTGCTATTTGAAATCACATATTTATACAAATACTTGTTGAACATTGTATTCACAATGACAGGATGTCAACATGGAGACACCAACGTATTCCTCAAATTAACTTATTTGAATTCAAGCTTTAACACAAGTTAGTACATTTGACACGGGCGGCTCCAGCATATAAACACTCCAATAATGTGTCTGCACCAGTTACCTGCTGTGACAAGACATAATGTAGTTTTTAATACAGTAAATTATAATTTGGACTAAAAGGATAAAGGCACATTTTGCAGTAGGTGAGGATAAGTCAGTCTTTGCTGCACAGATGCCCTCCATTCTGAGTTGGGGGTTCCAGAAAAAAATCACCTTTATAGCCTATAAGGTCAGACAAGGCCTGATAAGTGCAACAGTGAGTACAATCGAATAGCAGCCTCAAACAACCAGCTAAGCACACTCACAGCACTGTGGCCGAAGTGGATTCTGATAATTGCTAGATGGTCCTCCCGCTAATGTGATGAATAACCACAGTGTTTCTGGTAAAGGAAGGCTCTCGCATTTTTCAAAAGCGGGATCAGCGCCACTTCAAATGAAACTTAAGAGTGACTTTATGAGACATACATTAGGGAGGCAGACAGTGGAGAGGGATGGCGGAGAGGTAGAGAGATATATAGCGAGTGAGGGAGGATGTTCAGTGCGTGGCTCATTAACTCTAGATGTAATCAGTTGGAGGGAGTCAGACATTTTGCCATTGACTAATGAGGAGAATGGGTAGTGTGGTGGTGTAGCCGTTCAGCATGTGGACTGACTGAACTCAGCTGTGAGAGGCTTTGATGTTGCCAGAGGATGGTAACATATCCATGTATTGATACTCGGAAGAACACTATGATATGTGGGAAACCTGAATTAGGAACATTAATACATTTTCACAATTCCATATTTTTTTTTATCTTGTGTGTATGTGTGTGTGTGTGTGTGAATGTGTGTGTGTGTGTGTGTGTGTGTGTATGTATGGCTTTTTGGCCACTCTTCAGTGATGATCTAATGAAAACAGTGCAACAAAAAACATTTCATTCCTGACTCTTTGTCCATGAGTCAAGAGACATGACATTGTTGCATCCTTAACGAAACTCTCCCTTCATTAACATATGTTGGCTGCTCTGCCTCAGCTACTACACTTTTGTATATATTTTGCCACCAATGTTTATGTGGCTTGTGTCCGATGGGCATCAGTAAATGGTGACAAGGGCACTCAAGGTACTCAGATATCTTTGATATCACCCGCTGTGTTCTCACACAGTTTATTCTCTGGAGTTTTAAGGAAGGGGGTGGCAGTAGAAACTTCGAAAAATGTGCGGACATGCAATTAATCATTGGGATTGCTTGGATAACTTGGTGAGCAAACAATAAATACTACATTATATTATATTATTAATTATTCAGTCATAATCCAGCAATAGATATCATCGCTTTTTCCTCTCCCTATAATTCAAAGCACAACATGCAGTAGATTTAAATTAAAAAAAATGTTTATTCCTACAAGGAAATGTTACAGCAACAGTAAATGTACTTTGTATTGAATGTACCAGTGACAGGGCCACATTTATCCTAAATTAATGAGCACATGTTGTTCATTTACCAATATGATTCACTGTAATTAGATGAATACTGAGCATATGGATATCTGACCATGCAGTACAATGGTGACTCTACAGTAGGATTAAACATTTTCACTGTTGTGTTTAGACTCTCATAGCATAGCATTTTATAACGTCGGAAAAAGAGGTCACTTTGGCTGCAACTCTGTTTATCCCTGACACTCCAGAAGTATTTTGTGGACTCAAACACTTCACCCACCCCTCTGTCGGCACAGTGGTGAGTGGATAATGAGTGCAGTTTTTGTTTTTGTGTGAATTGTGCCTTTAAGGTCAAGGAAATGTGGTCTAATACAGAAAGACAATCCAGTGACACCAGACACTTTTTACATTCAAACAAAACTAATGATTTGTCCTAACCATAACTAAAGTATTGTAACGGACTGGGTTTATCTTTATGTTTGGTTTTGACATATGTTCAGTAGAACACTGTGTTGAAGGAGCGTTCTGATATCCTGAGGGTCAGTGAAAGGGTCGGGGTGGGACATGTGACTGTTTTGACCAATAGGGTAGGGTTGTTTGTGTATGTCAGGCTGTCATTGGCTGGTTTTGTTAGGGATCGGGGGCCAATGAGGAAGAGAGGGGTTGATGATGTGTGGAGTAACGGGGTAAGAGCGATAAGTGAACATGCTTGTGTAAATGATAATAAAAGTTACTAAATAACGAAGAAGTTCCGTGTCCTCTGTAAGCGGGGATGCTACGGTATTGTTATTGCAAACTCAGGCCTGTTGTGTGACAGTCATGTGTTTGATCTGTTGTGTGACAGTCATATGTGTGATCTGTCAGACATCCACCTCCTGTTGGTTGCATTTTGACTGGATGTATTCCAGCTAGGAAGAACATTTCCTACAAAACCTTGTCTGCTGTTGCAGCTTTTGTCGCATACAAAAGTAGTTCTAAGAAGCCAGGGTTGTGTAAATTACAACAGCTTTAGGAAGGGAATTTACCCAGAAAAGTACTGCACTGAAATATGCAATCTCCAAATGCATATGGGCGTATGTACTGTAATGCAAGTGCCACATGCAATCCTACCATAGAGAGCAGCCATGTGGGACACATTATGAGCCCACCACATGGTGTAGTCATACTGACAGGACACCATGATTTAGCCCCGCTGGAAGTGGATGGATGCAAACTTACTGTCAAAGTCATCTCTCTCAGGTCTCTGAGAGCTAAAAGCCTCGAGGGACACAGTATAGCATGTTGGCAAGTCAAGTGCCTCTCAATAACTGCCTTTAATTTCTATTCCACTGTCGGTCTATATCCATTAGCTGTGACATTTAGCAGAGATGGGAACTTTAAGGCAGATTTTCTACCTGTCACCACACACGCTGCAGTTTTTTAGGTGAAACACTATTTTAACGAGGACGTGGTCTAAAGCTGATGGCACATTCAGGGTGTGTCCAAATCTGATGTTACTGGTTTAACTGTTTTTAGGGCGTTTAGCCACAATTTTAAAAGCCTTCTATAACACTAATTTTGGTCTAAAGAGGTATAGGACTCTAACATAAATTTTAACCAAATATATCTTTGACAAACTTCAAGTAGGCCTACTGCAATAATTGCAGACATAGCAAGGCTCCCAGGAGCTCCTAAATAAATTGGGTTTAAATAAGGGATTAAGTTCCAGGTCCAGAAACATCATACAAAAGAACAACAATGTCACACTATAATCGATATGCGTAGTATGAGATAGAATTGGAAGGTGATGAAATACAAAGTAGGGAGGAAAACAAAAACAGAACAGTAAAACATTTTAAATCATTATTATTAGTCATCAGTATTTTGTAGCATTTCTGAAATAGGGCAGTCATGAATTTGAAAATGAGGTTATCATCAGAAAAAATTTCTGAAGTAGCTCATGGGATCAATAAAATCATAAAGAAAAAAATATAATTTCTCCCAGCTGCGCCTGATGGGTTGCTGGGACACCGGGTTTGGCTGTGTGTCACTGTGGATACACACACACACACTTGAACATCTATCTTTATAAGGACCCTCATTGAAATTCTCAGCCTTAGCCTAACTTTAAACACCACAAATACCTGACTTTCCTTTCACAATGTCACTTCATAAGGTCTAACGGTCAAACTGGTCCTTACAAAGATACTTAATTTGCTCTCATATACACAAACAACTAGTTTAGGTTTATTCAGGCAGTAAGAGGCTGCAGTGTTTTCCCAGAGGTCTGCTGCGCCCTCCACTCTCTCTCCATCCTCCTGATATGCCCTTGGGCTGACTTAGCAACATTTACCAAATCCTTCCTATTGGGAGTCTTCCAGAGCAAACATGTACGTGGGTGCCTTCTGACATTGCAATGTTCAAGTACAACAAAGGATTATGATTTAAAAGCACTTCCTTAGTGTGTCCACTTGGAGTGTGCTTATATCCGTATGTGTGTGTGTGAGTGGGGGTTCATTTTGTTCCACTGGTGGTGTGGTGGCAGAGGTCCGCTCATTTTTTATCTCTGTCAGTTTTGCGACGCAGGCATCGTAGTCCATTTAGTTCAGTGCCATGTCACACACATGAACGCAACACACACACAGACGCACACACACACCGTATCTCTTCCACTCAGCACTGTACCATTTGGTGAGGGGGTCCCAGAGTGTAGACACAGGGCAGCCAACTGTGTCCTCCGTGTTTGGGCGCCACAGTCACTGAGTTTGTGTACAACTACTGTTCACAAACTGCTGATAGGCCCAACTGACAGGTGACAGGGCATCCACAGACAGCTGCCACTGCTTATCTGCCTGCAGAGAGAAGTTAAATGGCAGTTAATGATTTTTAACCAGAAGGAAAACAACATGCATAGCCTATGCTGGCAGGCATGGGGAACACAATGGACACTCAGGCCAATGCAACCTGATTTAGAATATGTGATGGATATGTGAAGTAGGTCATTATGGGTGCCTAGTGGTGCAGGCACCACTAGAATATACCTGGTTGTAGTGTACACTCCTGTGATTCTCAAAATGTTTTCATTTTCCATGTAGGACTTATAGTTTTTGAGTAACAAGTATTTGTTTGATGACGGTGCTAGAGTGTGAAAAAATGTCTCTTCCATTAAAAGTAATGATAAGTCTCGGAGGAGAATTTATGAAATGAGAAGTACGTTTCTAAACTGCTCACACGGCCTCATTTTTTGACTCTAAACAATAATATAGATATGTCCTTGTTCGTCCAAACCTTGTGGTTCTCACTGTGTTTTCATTTCTCGGATAGGAGTTATAGTTTTTGAATTAGAGCTCTGATGTCTCCCTCTCATTCTTGCACAGCTGGCGTAATCAGAGTCACACACGCAGAGGGAGGGGGGACAACAATATCTATTTTTAGACTTCACAGGTGGTAATCAACACAGCAGGTAGTGCATTCAGAGGAGCAGAGGGACAGTGACCCAGAGGTGGCCAGTTGAAGTCCCAGTGTGGGCGGGGCTTAATTTTTTTTTTTTATTTTCATTGTCTTTCAGGGGGGAACTGTTGCAGTGCAATGTGATTGGCTCTTGATCAGATTTCTGTATTAGTCTGTATGAAGTGATAGTGGTACCGCCACCTGGTGGTCGTTGTGAAAATGAAGTATTAGCAATCGCCCCCAAAATCCTGCCACATGATCAGAGCCCTGACATGATCAAGTCAGGACTATTACTGCATACACATTATTTGTGATAGCGCCACCTAGTGGTCCGTCTGAAAATGAAGTTTGTGCAATCGGTCCCAAATTGAACAACCTTCATTAGATTCCAGACCTGAACAGATATATAAGTGCGTATGCAGAGATAGTGATAGCGCCACCTAGTGGTTGGTGTTAAGATTAAGTTTTAGCAATCGCCCCCAAAATCCCGTCACATGATCAGAGCCCTGTCCTGAAGAGATCTGAGTGTGTATGCAGTGTTAGGGATAGCGCCAGCTACTGATCAAGTCTGTCGCTCTCTCTTTTATACCAGCCAGTTTCTCTCTCTCTGTCTCTCTCTCTTAAACCAGTCTCTCTATCTCTCTCTCTCTCTCTTAAACCAGTCTCTCTCTCTCTGGATCTTACTATCTCTCTCTTAAAGCAGCCAGTCTTTCTGTCTCTCTCTCTGGGTCTCTCGCTGTCTCTCTCTCTCTCTCAAATTGACACAGTCTGTCTCTCTTCCCAAAAAAATAAAAATATTTAGTCTGGAACCGGCAAATTCTAGGCACCCATTCGAAATTTCTCGGTAGGAGGAATTTTCTAGTTTTAACCTATTCTTAGATGATACATAGGATGTGGTGATGTGAAACAGCAGAAATTAAATTAAATTGTAATTGAAGGAACAGAGGAAAAGAAAGGGTAAAAAACAAATAATGCAAACGAGGGAATCACACACAATTGCTCTTATACCTAAAAAATTAATTGTCACATAAACAAGTTTTTAGTTGCAATCCATTTCAAATGAAAAAGGCCAAAGAACCTTCTCTTAAAACTGAAAAGAACAAGATCATTTGTTTCTCTTTATATTACACTATTAAACATTTGTAATTCTACCTTCCTTGTTCTGGGGGAGTTATTATTTGTGTGTGTTTGTTTTTCATGGAATAATGATCGATCAAAACAAAGAAACATACAGGCAGTAGCATGTTTATCTTTTGATCATTTTCAGCATCATGAAAAAAAAAACTGGCATGTTAGCAATTGTTCAGTTTGGCTGCATAAACTCTGCTTCTTCCATGTCAGCAAATGCAACATGGGCCAAACAGTCTTTTTCCAAAGATGGTTTCTGCCATTTTAGATAGTTCTAATCAAACTGCGGTATGTAAGTGAGTTTTGTTTGAAAGATTTATTTCATGCTATAAAAACGTCAAGAAATGTCATGATTGACAGCTGAGACTGGCAAATGATTGGATGAGCATGCGTTCCAGTAGGATCAGGATCACCAGTGCAGGATGGCAGTGCCAGTATCAGTGGGAGGAGGTAGAGGCGTGTCATCTATAAAATCGACCGTCTCAGTGCTGCCATTAAGTCAACGTTTCCCTTCATTCCCTTTTCTTTTTCACTTAATACCTGCAATACTAATTACCTTCTCACCAGCCAAATCTGTACTTTGCATTTGGTGAACAAGCATCAGCATGGTGACGTTAACTTGAAGCTCACAACACTGCTTAGCGCATGTGCAACCTCACTTTGTGGGGCTAACATGCCCGTAGGAAATGTGATGCCCACCATCAACAAGCCTCGGTAGTACTAGTGTGCTGCAGAAGTCTCATTGGCAGACGTCTTTAGTCTTGGACAAGTTAAACCCAAACTAGCCACCTGGTTAAATACCACTAGGGATGAGTAAATGGAAGAAAGCTTTTGGGGATTAAGGTAAACTTAACACTCTTATCTTATTCACATTTGTATCCACCGATTATCAATGTATTTATCGATCTGAGAACTAATTTATCATTAAAACATCTTGCCTATTGCTTTGATTGTATACTGCCTTGATTTGAGGTGATTCATCATTAAAGATTGACTGTTATGTAGAACGGGCATCTAAGCAGAGTTGCCAATTCACTGTTAATTGTTTGTGTTAAGCGCTGCACTACTGCAAATTACAAGAAAACAATCCTATTAAGCTCGGGCCAAATGAAAAACAATTTGTTTGAATTCTCACCTTTAAAATGCTGATAATGACTCTGAAATGATTAATGCTTGCAATTTAGCTGCTGTGCTGAGTAGAGCGGCTCGCTGCCTTACACAGAATGAGAACTGAGGGAGTGAAAAGTAAAATAAATTAAATAATAACAATAAGATTAAATGAAGTGGTTCTCGATTGGAATGGTCCAATGACAAGGGGGGAATGCGCGTCCAAGAGCTGAAAGCAATTAAAGGAATCAGAAGACGTCTCTGTACCCTCTTGAACTCTGATTAAATGTTCTGATTGCTAGAGAAATCACTCTCTAAGAGGCAGATCCATAGCTGCCTGTACTGTAAAGTGGCCTATTGGTAAATCCATTATCCTCAGAGACAGAGGTATTTTTTTTAGGAAAACGCTCTCGAGGACATTGTTAAAGATCAAAGGGTAGTATTTCACAGATGCTACAAGCTGCTAAATGGCTACCATTGCTGTTTGGATCGGTGGCAGCTCCAGGCTGACAGGTTACAGGTTTCTTTTACACTTGCCAACAGTGTCCCTAGATAGCTGTGACGCAAAGGACATCCTACACAGCAATGTATCTACCTGTCCAACAGTAGTGTTTCAGGCAATTGCAGCTGCAGTAGCTGGACTCCCCTGGGCCTTCCACCCGAATGATTCCTTGAGCAAACAATGGATACAGGCTGATACAATTTTCATTACCCAGCAAAATTTAAGAGACGGACAGTGCTCTGGTTAGATCTGGTAGAGAGAGAGGGAACAGGGTATCGTACCAGCCTGAGGAGAAACTTACATAGGAACCATTTGGGCTCAATTAAATATCATTTATATTCTTTCAGAGAGCCAGAAGGCTTTGAACCGCCCTTGCAATCCAAATAGGTGTCACTCTGTTTAGCTACAGTCCACTATGATGACGACTGCAATGATGCAACACTTGCTTTCATATGTTTTGAAATTCAGTGAGAGAATAGGAAAGACCATGGGTGCTTGGTGCATGAAATGGCTTCTCTTACCTAAACAAATTAAGAATAAAAAGGGACAGTTTTATTTTTGGCATTCATCTTGCTCACTGTGTCAGGGATGCTGGAGGTTAGTATCTGTTTAACAAAATTAGAGCACTAAGACAAATTCAAACTTAAATTCTTCTATTGAGCAAACTTGCAAAAGAGAGTGCCTGCAAGGGAAAAAAAGCACAGAGCTGTTTTAAAAGAAATCCTGGATAATAACAATTAAGTCTTCAGTCAAAAATAAATATCACATTTAATTGACTACAAGTTAAAATAAGGATTCTACCATCTGAGAGCTATGCCAAGATAGGCTATTCAATCTATTCTGGAATTCCCAAGGTTTCAGTTAAATGCCAAAATAATAAAAAGTGTTGGATGTAGGACATAATGAAAATTGTCTTTGATTTTGTTAAAGCAATTATTTAGGCTTTGTGCAGAGATCACAAATGAAGAAAGAACAAACACAAACGTGAAAAAAAAACATCTTTGCCATTTTCATTGCAGACATCACACAACACAAGACATCTTTACAAGCATTTGTATGTTGTGCTCCCTCAGCCCTTATAGTACTGCCATTTCAGAACGTACAGAATTTGGTAATGCCTACAATAGCTTTTAGCCTCATGTGGTCCAGTCTGTGTCTGCCTTCGAGATTTTCTTTTCATTCATATTCATAGTAGTTTTTTGGTGTATCAATCTAATAATATAAGGTTCATTGAGATGGGATTTAAAGCTACACGAATAAGATTTAATTGAATTACATTTGGTCACATCATTAGGGCTATTATATAAAATATATATAAAAATAGAGGATTTGTAAGAAAAGCCAGAGTTGCACACTTTAACATTACAGGTAAATCAAATGTAGTATGAATGAAGCATGTGCGCATTGGCACAACCAGAGATATGGAGACATGGGAAGTCTGTACAAACCTTCATGGCTTGTGTTGCCTCAGGTGTAAATATGTTTCTTTGATTTTTTTCTAATCCGTTTACTTCTCCAAAGAAAATAGGTTTCAGGCCATAGCCTACATGGAATCTCCTCGCTACCAATATGTGGCTTATTTAGAATCAATCATATTATTTGACTGAAACTCAGTGCATGTATGAAATATACATGTGCCAACCACCTATACTGCTTGCCTCACTTCCCCTCTCACACTGACATTTCTGTTTGGTCGGCTGTGTAGTCTGGAGCTTGACCTTTTTGGCAGGACCACCACTGCTGATGGAATGGCTTTGGCTGTCATGGCTCCTATTAACCCCTAGTTCCTGGTTTCACAGGGCCATGGCTCTGTTATGTCAAGATAAAGTAAAAGATCGTTGAAAGCCTTGCACGGGCCCTGCTCTGCTCTCTAATCAAACAAGCATTCATGGTTCTAACAGTGAACTCAAACATGCATTCAGGAGATTAGACGAGAGAGAAAGAAGAACAAAGCGAGGTTACAATAGACGACGTGAATGAGGGCCGTTTGGGAGAAGAGTGAAAGCATCTTGGCCGCAATGTTAATATGCTCAGTGGAGCGTTTCTGAAACGAAGAGATGGAGGTATAAGTCGGTGATATTTTCATTAATTTGTTGTCAGGTAGATCCTCTTCCTGCAAATGAGCTTGACATGTACGGTTGTTTTTCTCACATTTCAGATGCATAGCTCAACACTGAACAGCGAGTCTTGACAAGACACTGTGTCGGCTCGGAACTGGCGTGAAATAGATGTGCATTAATCTTAACTCTTGCTAAAATTTGGCATTAGCATAAAATCTTATTATTGTAAAGGACCTGAAACGAATGCTCACTTAGAGTTATTGCATGTGTAATGAAAATAATCTGGCCTGCACACTGATCCACTTTGAATTACATCTGCAAGCTAAATCAAGTGAGCGACTTGTTTGGATCAAAGGAAAATGTCAGTGGTTTTGATTTCTTAATCCATCCAGGAACTCAAAGTACTGGACACCTCTGTTGTTCCATAAAACGGTCCGGTACTGTGCACTGTGGATAGGTATGAGTGTACATGGCGTGTAACTTGTTCCAAACACTGCAGGAGTTCTCAACGTGGATGGAGATCACACCTTTTGAAAAGCTTTGCTGATAACTTTTTTATCCTGTTCCAATCTCGTATTAACATCCTTTCTGCGTGAGCTGATCAGAAGTGGTCCGCTATAGGTGCATGTGTGACCACACTCGAATGCGTCCTGGATGCATCGCAAGATCTGATCACCCACAGTCGAAGACTTGAGTGAATGCAAATGCTTCCTGGGCAACATGTGAAAGACCACCTACTCAGTTGACGTCCTCTGACCTGCTATTGTTTTATGACGAATCAAATATATTTTTGTATTTCTCAGTGAGCTTTCGTTGATTGGTTTGTGGCCACCGCCACAGTATCAACACTGATCACCACATAATAACACAATATATTGCCCATGATTTGATGTCGATCGATAATGACAACATTTCCGTGATTTACGATAAATTGATCTTTTTGACACTTAGCATTATCAGTTATAATCTGGATAGTAAAATAGAGATCATGTCTGTTTTTATAAACGTCTTTCCAGCGAATCATGCTTGTCATGATGAATGTGACGGGACTCTCGAGCACGACGACTCACTGCTCACTTCTTTTCTCTACATCACTCTCTTTCTTGCTCGCTTGCACCGACACACTTACACTGACACAAACATGGTGACATATGACACTTCTGTAAACTCAGATAATGTACAAACCTAGAGATATAAACAAAGCAGAATGTGTTTTTGCATATAGAGCAGGAGAGTGATCACAAGTGGTCACAGGAGACACATCCAGGACAGATTTTGAGTGTGAACACACGTACTTGTGATTGTGCACTTGCGATCAGATCTCTCAGGACGGATGTGCATACCAGACCTGCTGGACCCTAGATGGACAGTGATGGAGATCCTACATCTAATCAATTAACAATTTTTGTGTTGTTTACATTAATGTTACCTGGTTCAACAAGGCATTCACATTAAAATAAGAAATGATGGAGAATTATTAAAAGATTGCAATTTAAATATATGTTTTCAATAATACTGGATAGGGAGATAAGGAAAAAAGTGGTCATTACAGACTCTTAAATAGACTTAATTTCTAATCAAAGTGGATTGAGACATTCAGTCAAGCTTTTCAATCCAACATAAAGGTAATTTTGATTAAGTAACATTTTCTAATACTAACATAATCAGGACCTGTTCATTTACGTATGTGGCATGAATCTGTTGATACTGAATGAATCAGTTGACAGACATGTTGTTCCCCTCTTAAATGTATCACCTTTTTCTGGACAGTATCCGGAAAACAGTTGTGTTAAAAAAAATTGTTAGGATTATGTGTAGATTATGGTCTAATCAGAAAAGTAAATCTAGAAAAGTTTAAAGTCACTTAACATGTACAGTAAATATGGAATCCATTATCTAACCTTAACAGGGGTGCTTTCATGACTTGAACATAGGCAAATCATAATACTTTACAGAGACATGGTAATAAATAACAAATAAGACATTTAAAATACAATAAAAAACGAGGGAATTTGAGATGCTTTATAGAGGCAAAAAAATCATTTAAATGATTGAATATAAAAACAATTCAAAGTCATACAAACTGCATTCAAAAGACAATAAAAACCAGAGTAAAAACAACAAAATAAGTAGCCTGATTTAACTGACAGGTTTACCACTTCTTTAGCACTTCACTTATTCCGGAAGCCTGCTCTCAAGGTGAGGAGCAAAAAAGTGCTTAGTTTTTTGACTCTGTGAACACTGAGTAAATCTGTCCAAGATGACCTGAGGGGTGGACTGTAGAATACAAATACATCAGAGATGTATGGGCCTGAGACCATTTCGTTCTTTAAAGACAAGTATTAGGATTTTGAAGTCTATTCTTCGACACACAGGAAGCCATTGCAGTGATTTAAGGACTGCTGTGTAATGTGCTCCACTTTGTTAGTGTTACTGAGGACTATGGATGAGCTGCAGCTGTCTGGTTGATGTTTTTACTAAGACCTGTGAGAGACCATTGAAATAGTCTTACCAATTGAAAATACACAAGTTTTTCTATACCTTGTTTATTTGTAAGCTTTTAGTAGAATTATTTAGATTTTTGAACTGTGAATTGTTTTTATGTGGACAATGAAGTCCCCAAACGTTTCTGGCCTGGTTTTCTGGCCAGTGTTAAGGTAAGGGATACATTTTTGTCTTTGTTCTGTAATACAATAAACAGTTAGTCAGTTGTACATGTGCCCATTCCGTAGCTATCTAATAAAATAGACCAAAATAATGCTCTTAGCATAATCCACCCAGCGATAGCAAGTTGAAAACTGCTGTCTGTATGGTTACTTCAATCTGCCACTATGCTGTTAATACCAAGCAACATTTGTTATGGCATCACATGCTTTGAATTCCAGCTTAAATCAGTGGAAAGCAGAATATTGACAATAATTGACAAGTTTCCAGCCCACAGTTCACACCAACTCAGAAAGAAAAAACTCAAATCAGTGGCTTTAATTGCAAACTTAATTTGGTTCGAGGGCTTTTAAGTGTTTTCCTCTGTCTGTTTCACTGCTCACTAATTGGCAAGATTCACCTCCACTCATTAGCATGCGTGTACACCTTTGCACAACATGATTGAAGCACCCAAATTAGTATTTTCCTGAATATGTACTTCACAGGAGTTTCAAATGGTTTTGTAATAGCAAATCAAGCAAGGTTATTGTGTAATCCGGTCATTTCGGGATAGAAAAGAATCATTGACCCTGACCTGATACAGTCTCAATATTAGCAGCATATTATGTAGGGGTACAACTAAATTATTTTCTTTATAATTGTAGTTCTTCTTTTATCAAATGGGGAGATATGTGTGTTGTTCCAGTCCTACTTTTCTCCTTATTTATCCTCGTATTTTCCCTGGACACAAAGGTCTGATTTAACTTTCTATTGTGTTTATCCTCTGTGGTATTTCCCCTCTTTCGTTTCAAGATTATAGCTCATTATTTAGCCAAGGCTTTAAATGCAAAGGGAGGATGAGGACCTTGGTGAAATCATGTTTATTCCTTCCTCGTTCCCGATTGGTCTGTGATGGTCGTGTTCCTTCCTTTGCCTCAACTGACAACTCCACACTCCATACGTCTCCCACCAAAAAACGTTAATCTTTGTCTTCAATGGTTCCTTCATTTACATTTCTTTCTATCCCTCATCTCTGCGATCAGCACCATAATGTCTTCTTTTTTTCCAACACCCCCCTTCTCCTGTTGGGGATATGCATGAGTCAGTGTTCACATGGTTGACTGTTCTCAAAGTTGACTGTTCTCAAAATCTGTTACTGAAAGACAATGGCAGAGCAGCGGTGTGTAACACATCAGAGCTTATTACCATGTAAGTGATCTCACCGCAATGAGTTATATTACATGATTTGTTTTAACTACATCAGAATTGTTTCCTTACACTTACCAAGTGTTTTATTATCATTGTTACTTTCCCTTTATCCCAACTTTTTGTTCTCTCTACTTGGTGATCATCACAAATCTCTGGTAGCCTTCCTTTTAAAATTGCAGAATCAATTCAGAATAGGAAGCTGTGGCAAGGACTGGCATGTTTCTTTTTTTTTTTTTGTAAACACACACGTTGTAAACCTGCTTTCTTCTATACCTGCAATTTGCTGTTTGTATCTGCACTTTTCTCCCAAACCTTTCTCCTTCTAATGTACTCGCTCAAAATACTTTTTTGTTCTTTCATTCACTTTCTCCATGTATCCAGTTTTGCTGCTTGTCTGGCTCACTGTTGCACCAGGATAAGCCAAGCAGACACCCTTCTCTTTAGCCATTTCAGCTCCAGTCAGACTGGGTATATAATTCAACCAGCATGCTCTGGATTTGCTAGTGGAACAGTGTACAGTGTACAGTGTTCAGAAGAGTACTTGAACAGAATACCTCTGAAGAGTCCAGTAGGCAACCAAAATGACCGAACCAATCCAATTGGCTCCTTTTTGAATGAAGGGGCAGCAGAACTACTGCAAGCATCGTGCTGGTGTGAGCAGTGTCTGTTATCCTCTGTCTATACAACACAGTCCTCTTAATACATCAAGCATTCGATGTATTTCAGGTGTTTTGTCACTGTTCAGCTTTCTGTCAACAATAGTTCCAGGCCGACAAACATTATATGCAGGTAATTTACTCCTGAAATATTAAGCTGTAGGCTACACACAGTATAGTGTATGTCAAACCACTGCAAAAAGTATGCTAAACTTAGTTTTAGAGTACCCAAATGAGTTGGTAACACTAAATAAGTTTGTAATATTTTAATGTTCATGTCTGCCAGTTTGTTTCGTAACATATGAACGACAAGGAGATATAAGAAGGGGGAAAGGATTTAACAATGTCAGACTAGAGCAAGTTTACAGCTACACCCTGTAAACTTGAAATGTAGTGAATTTACAAAAATACCAAATAGGCCCATTGTGTTCTCAGTATTCCACTGAGTATAGACGCAGCCATGCTACCAAAGAGACTCTCTAATCACATTAATCTGTTCTCTCAGAAATTTACCACCAGTGACCATACATATGGGCTTGAATGTAGCTCCAGAACTCACCCTACATGCTTGGCTCCCTCAGGCGGGTAACGTGCCTACATTATGGCTTATAGTCTACCACACGCATTTGCATGTCAGTCTCCTGCGCCATCTTAACCTTATGAATAAGAGAGGGCGCAAGATGCTTGATCTTCTCAGAGGGCAGCAACATTCTCTGAACTTAAAAGGAACAAACTTCAAATGTTCACAAGAGTACCATAGTCTCACCTAATGTTGCCTTGAATTCTTCTTACTCATCAACCAGTTCAATATTTATTATTAAGCTGCTTCTGAGCTCACTCCTTTACTATGCTGTTCCTTTATTATCAGTATCCATCGCCCAATTCTACACCACACTTTCTCTCAATCCTTTCGCACATCCATTCCCCTTTAGACGGTCAATTATCTAGTGTCCATCCTTCATGTGCCTCATTCATTTTCCATTCCTCCTCATAAGACTCCCTTGTTCCCAGTAATCCCATCTCATTAAGATTAAGATTAAGATCCATTTATTCATCCCAAACACATGCACAGACATGCAAAGGCACAGTCATGCAGGTAGGGAAATTTAAATAAATTTAAAAATCTCTGCTTTTTACCCATCTGGTGCAGGACACAAAGAGCAGTGAGTGACCATGTACGGCGCTCGGGGAGCAGATGTTGGGGGAGTAAGGAGCCTTGCTCAGGGGCACTAGACCAGGGTAGGGAGACTCTTGGATTTTTGGACAGATCAATCCAGGTTCGTCTTTTGTTGTCTCTCCATGGAGTCGAACCAGAGACGAACCAGAGACCTTCTCTGCCCATAGTCCAAGTTTCTGCCACTAGACCACCGCCTCTGCACCAAATTCAAGTCTCTCTTTTTTCTACCCTTCCTTCATCATTTTCCCTTTTTCTTGTCATTCAGTCTCTTCTTCTCTTGAAGTCTTCTCATCTTCGACTTGCAGCACACTACATCCCCTCCTCCACATGCCATGCTATTCTCCCGCTACCTTTTCTTCCCATTCTCATATCCCTCCCTCCATTCCTTTTTTTTCACCAGCAGGGTATGAAGCGTTGTCCTATGGCAGAGAGGGTGATTCATGATTGACTGGCAAGGGAGAAGGAGACATATTAATCAAGAGGCGGCCGTAGAGCTCTGCCATAATGCAAATGGAGTGTTAATTGAGTGCTGGATGGGTTTGAATAATGGCTTGGGCTTTTCACTTCAATCAATGCACATCACAACAATAGGCTGACAGCGCGCTTTCACAATGTAGGATAAACCCATGGTGCTGTAACGTTTTATTCCATTTTCTTTGTTTCACAATAACACCGGAGGTTGGCTGTTTATGCCTGCATATTAGGACGGAGACAATAATTGAGAGGAATCCCAGGTTATTGAATAGATTTGGGATTATTCTCTGCATCTGTTTTGACAGTGTGAAAAGAGACCCAAACATGAATGCAGTCGAAATAGAATGGCCTGACGACACAGTGTTTGTTCAGATTGAGGCTAAATAAAGAGAGATGAGATGCCACAAGCATCTGAGAAAACCCTGGCAGACTTCTTGATTGCATGGGCTTCCATTGGTCATGAGACTGAGGAGTTTTGTGTTGCAGACAGACAAATATTTGTATGTCAATGGCTTGCAATGCTGTGACTTATAAGAGGTGTCTTAAATATTGATGTACACGGTGCATTGTATTATAATTACACAACTCTAGCTAGCTCCTTTAAGCTGGTTTCCGGCTACAACAGGCTGCTGTTTTTATCGTTAAAACACTGATGAACTCACTATGCTATACCTGCCCAGCAACGAATGCAGGAAACAATAATAAGATACTAAATCATCACCATAGTAAGACAAAGCTACAGATGTGTTTTTTCTCAGGATCTGGTGGAGACCTAGACTTAAAGTATTATTAGCTGATAATCTTTTTTTTTTTTAATATTCAGTCGCCGTTGACAGCCTACACATAACGTATGAAGGACAGAACATATGATAGAGAAGATGATTAATTTCCAGGCATCAAATGTCTCACATGACCTAAAGCCTTTAGTAACCTGAGGTGTGTTTTGATGCTGCCGTTATTCTTTAACACTAGGATTTCTATACGATAGCACTCTGATTCTGGCTGCCCCAGAGTTGCTACAGAATCAACTGAAACACCTTGAAGATAGAGTCAACTGCAACATCTCCCCTTTGCTTTTCAAAATCACACTTGCAATATTTTTGACTGATTCTATCTCATGCTCCCCAGCTGCTGATGGATGAACTATAAGCTACTGAATTATGCTGAATAAGCTACTGGCTTTTGAGTTTGACAGTGATGATGAAGTGGGCATGATCCCAAACACACCAAATCCCAGTCCCCAAACACACACACACACACACACAGACATGAATGAATACATGTAAACACCCACTTCAATCCAGCACAACATCTGGTGTGTCTTTACTCCCCATCCCCACTCCCGCCTAAACCCCATCCCCCACAGGAGACTAATAGACTCATTAGTTGTCTATCCAATAGAAAACAGAATGCAGGAGCTAACTGGGCACTGGTAATGCTATCCAGCCCTAGCCTTAATTACAAAGCATCAGGCTGCTAAATGAGCTCTGCTGAGGGACCCCGTGGGGAAAACAGTTCAGCAAACATAGGATCTCGACAGTCGCAGAGAGTTGCTTCATCGCCATTACACCGGAATTCACAGGATTAAGACAAGCTCAGTGGTGAGGACAAGGTCTTAAAGGCAGGAAGAGTGCTACTAACTGTTTTCTAATACCACTCTGTAACATGATTGAAGGATAATGTGGGAAAATAATATATTGGGCATAATCATCATGAAGAACATATATACTGGATTTTAAATATATGTATATAAATATATATATATATATATATATGTATATATATATATCAAATTCCTGGTTCGCCTGGTTCCAGAATGCTGGTATAATTAAATCCCACAGCAGAATGCCACCTCGTTTAGTTCATGGTCTTCCGAATGAATCTCAGTATAAAATGAATTCCACCCCCTCCCAAAAAAACAACAAACTAATATAGGAGCAAAAGGTGAATGCAGCATGGTAAAACAATAAAAGAGAGACATATATTGCTTAAATTGGAGGGTCCATTAATCTTGTCTGTTTTTTACGACCTTCTCTAATTAGTTTAAGTCTTCTTTGAAAGATCTTAAGTTAGACCACTTATCATACTGACTGAGCAATGGAAAGACATTAACCAAAACCACTTATCTTTTGCCAATGCCAACTTCTGCTGATTATTCGCACCCCACCTCCACCTCTTTGTTTAGAAACCATGTCATTAAATCCAACTTCCTGTGAGCACACAGTGATATCTTCATCAGGCTAATGAGGAAAACAATCTATTGCCGTGTCCAGCAGTTGATAATTTTGTTTGGATGGGGCTGAGCATAACGTCTCACACTTTCAGTAGATACTGTGTGAACTGAAACCATGTTAGTGCATAGGGAAGCGAGACATGGATCTTCCTTGCAAACATGAACACGAGTTGTCTCTGGATCGAGATGGAAACATGTGTCAAGTGCATGGCTGTTGACACATCTGACTGTATCATAATTAGTTTATTATCAAGCTATCCGCTCCAGAGGCAAGTCCTCAGATCCACAGATTGAAACACTGCTGGGCTGGCACTGCATTTTCCACATCACTAACCCTCTCTCCCTGGCTTACCATGGCATTTTCTCAAAAATAAAAAAATAAATGAAACATATGACAGAATTAAATTAGCAAATTAATAATCAGATGTCCGTCAAACACTAATCGCATTGATTAACCCCCCCAAAAATGGGATGTTAAATTTTATCATGCTCTCACAATGTTAATACCTCATATGGAAATGAAGGCCGATGGTTGGGTTAGAGGATTGAGATATAGGCTTAATATCTATGGTCAAACATTCAAAGACAGAAACCTTTAAATTGACTTGTTACACAAGCTTAAGTGGTTTGACACTTCATTTAATGCCAGGTTAAGTACATAATTAGAATACTTACCTTGCAACCCTAATTGTTTCCAAAATTGGAAAGCTGTGTGATGTCTTAAGAATGGAGAATTAAGTAAACCTCTAAATACATCTGGGCCTAGAACAGCACTTTATATAAGAATGCAAGTTGGTATGAATACCAATGCAATGTTTTACCAGTGAGACAGTGAAATGGAATTCAGTAGGACCAGTTTGATTAATGAATTCATCCAAGCTGAAAGACCTCTTGGACAGCGAGACACTGCAACGTTGTTTATATTGCCATGACATGGGATGTTACAACCGGTTAAACTATTCCTTCATCACATCAGCAATCATTATTCCTCTTTCTTGCCAATCCTTAATATAGTATAGTCAATAGTATAATTACCAGTTCATATTACAAAGAGATTTCAAGTTCAACCTTTCTTTTGCTGCAGCCCTCTGATTCATCACAGTTGTGTCCCTGCAATAAATAGCTACAGTTACATCATCAGTCTGAAAATAGACTTTAAAGTGCTACACTGTTTGATCTGCACCTGGACGTTTCTTGCTGGGTGATGGTGATGGACACTTGCTAAAGGCTTCGGCAATTAAGGTTTTGCCGTGCTTTCTAACTCTTTAGACCAGGGGTCTTCACCGTTTTCCAGGCCAACGCCCCCAAACTGATGGAGAGATGGAGCAGGGACCCCCTACTATATATATTTTATAAAATTGTGTTTTATATTAAACTGGGCCTATTGCCATATATAAACATAGCTACCCTGTTATTGTGCATTCAATACTAAGCTATTCAGTTTAGTTTATTAAGTCCAATGATGAATGTACATTGTAAAATTATAATGCTCACTTGAGCTAAGGTTTCATTAGCAAACCAGGATTTGCAGGTCAGACTTTGTCCAATTTTACAGTGTTGCTGAGAGACTGGTTGAACATGGCCGGTAAATGTGGTTTATGAAGGTGATACTGTGCAGAGACAGACAGAGTTAGGGTTTCAGATGAGGCCAGGACAAAAATAAAAAAAAGCTTTCCAAAAGGTAAAGATCGGAGGAGAGCTGGCCGAGGCGTAAATACCACAGGATTTGAGCTGTCCCTTTTTAGCTGCAGCATGAGATAGCTGATTGATGAATGAACTGCAGGTGGTTGAATGAGTTGGCAGGAGTTGCAGGGAATCGGAGGCCACCACCAGTGAGCAGCACAGCTAGACCATCCAAGGGTGATCCAAAATGTCAAATAGTCACGGATTTTAACAGTTTTGTTTATGAAAAAAGAGGTTAAGTCACCTGTTGGTAAGCGCTAGTTCTTCAAGGCTAACTAGATGCCTAAGGCGCTGATTCTGTGGGTGCTCAAGCCTCGCTGCACCCACAAGGAAGGCCAAGCACCCACATGTGCCGGCACACTAATCCAATTAGAAAATGTTATAAGATAAGATAAGATGCATTTATTTGTCCCAAACACATGCACAGACATGCACAGGCACACTCATGCAATTGTAGGGAAATTTAACCTCTGCTTTTAACCCATCTGGTGCAGGACACACAGAGCAGTGAGCAGCCATGTACGGCGCACGGGGAGCAGATGTTGGGGGAGTAAGGTGCCTTGCTCAGGGGCACTAGACAGGGTAGAGAGAATCCTCTTGGATTTTTGGACAGATCAATCCAGGTTCGTCTTTTTGTTGTTTCTCCTTGGAGTCGAACCAGAGACGAACCAGAGACCTTTTCTGCCCATAGTCCAAGTTTCTGCCACTAGTCCACCGCCTCTTCTCTTGTGTTGGTTTAACCCTAATGGTTAATCTCGTGGTAGGCTTTGGTTTTATATGTCTTAAATTATGGCCATGCAGGTCAGTCACTCAACGTTTAAGAGTCACACATTTGTGCATAAAATATTATTTAAATTCAATCATCCACTGCAGGTTGTTCAGAAACAAACACTGCGTTTAAAAAAAAAAGATCTAAGTATGGGACTTTAATCTCAGATTTTATTTTTTGTCTTGCAAATGCATGACTTTTTAATCTCACAATTTATTTGACTGTATTTTCTCCTTTTTCATAAATAAGTGTCATGTATTCATATCCATTGCCTAAACATGGCAGTTTTTTTTTTCTATCAAGATCCATTTTACACTAAAATACATAACACATATATTGGAAGGGTATTTTGAACTTCTTGATTAAATACAGTCAGATTGGCAAACGTTATGGATATGTGGCACATAGCTCTAGTGTTTGTGTGTGAGTGTCACATTTCTAACCTAAGGAGAATTAATTTCTGAGATGCAGCAATTTTTTCATTTAACAGATTTGAGGAAAGACAGGACTCACGAGCCGGTCAAAAAGTACAAAATGAGAGTCAAGGTCACATCTTCAGCAGTGTGAAACCAAGCAGAACGACTAATCAAGGCTGTGCATGGGTTCAAATATGTCACGTTTTTCTGAGGAAAGTAGGGATTTATGAAATCATCAGTTATCAAACCTCTGCAGGGTAAAAGTGCATGATGGTACTCAAGCTCCCCAGTGTTTGAAGGGTTAGCTAACCACAGATAAATTGCCCGGGGACGCAACAATGGCGGCACTGCAATAAGGTTAATTACACTTCAAAGCAATTTGAAATCCAAGTGAAGAAAATAAAAATAGATCCATGACTGTGTCTTGTGAACTCCTTCATTCATTCCTCACAATCTAAATAATTATAAAGTAAAAAGAGGAGCAAAATCATGCTAACAAAAAACAACCTTAATTGCTATAGGGGAGGGCAGGTTAAAGTGAGATATTTTTACATTTGCTCCCCTTTAGGTGAGCTAAAATGATATATCAGTAAAATGTACACATTTCCCATTAATTCAGGATGTTTCCTAGCAATGGAAATGATCAGAATGTCTTCAGGACAAAGGGCAGTGAAAATATGATTGTTTTTTAAAAAGTGGTCTTGTGTCCCACTTTACCCCAGCTTAGGGGTTAAGTGAGACAGACCAGAGAAATCAAGGGGGTAGAGTGGTCCACTTACTTTTTCCACTTTAAAACTACCATAACAACATATGTTGTTATAGTTAGAATCCTGACAGCTAGATTGACAACCACACATTCCAAAACTAATATCGGACTAGCAACAGAATCATGGGCATTGGTCAAATAAGCACATTTATGATAATTATGATTCATGTGATCTCTTGCACACCCTAGCTTACCTGCACATTAATTGTTTCTCTGTCCAATTGGCAGGGACAGGGATATTGTTTTTCTCTGCATATTCAAATGCCAGTTCACGGCACTTAACTGGAGCAAGGCCATGGAACTGGTCAGCTAGTTGTTTCAAGTGTTTGGCAAGCTCCTCCTCCATCTCATCTTTGAATATTCTCTTTACCTCAGCTATTGCACCCCAGGCTACTGATTTGACTTTCCCTTTCTCTTTTTTCTTTATGAACCTTTTGAGGGTTGTCTTGTCAATATTTCTATCCCTTCCAGCTTTTCTTAAGGACTTCTTTTCTTGCATGACCTCAGCGGCTGCACTCTCCATCTCTGCGAGGGGTGTTTGGCCCCTGGTGTAGTTTCTTGGCATGATGGCTTTTCTACAATGTTTATGACATTAAAAATAAAAAATATATAATGTAATATAACACTAGAATATGTTTAAGACTAAACTTAACTTGTGCCCCACAGCATTTGTCTCACTTTATCCAACAGCCAACATTTCAGAAAAAACATAACATATAACAAAAAATCTCCTAGCATCAATCACATGGTTGTATATGTTGGAAGTTCACCAACATGTATGATATAAGTTTTTCTACCTGATTCAATTTGTTTTGACACAACAGTTGATTAAGTTCAAAGCAAGAAAATTTACTTTTTCATGCAAAAAACAAATTTTTATGAAAAAAAATACTTTCCACAGCACCAGCACCAACTTCTCCTTCATGGCAAGGGGGGAATGGGAGGGGCTTTTAAACATAATGGTCACATGACCACTAATGTTTTCCGTTTTTTTGTGAGATCAGCAAAGCAGATGTTGAGATGCTGTTGACTGCTTGCAATGCTACTAAATACAACAAATTCCTGTAATGAGAAATTGATCAGTATGAACACTGATCAACTGCAGCATGATGCATGTCAGTGTGATTATCAGGTGACAAAAACATATTAACAGATATTTTATCAAGTTCATTTGTTGATCATTTAAAATTATAGTCGATGCTGCTGATTAAGTGGGAGCCTCACCGATCTTGAATCATAAATATCAAACATGTCTGACAGAGACCTGCAATAGAGACAGAGCGAGCTGACCGGGAAACATCACCAACCCGATGTGGCATACTTGTGCATCTGCGACTAAAAACAACAGTATATTTCCAGCTCACTTCCAGCTTGCGCTGCAAAATGTATACATCAATTCCTCCTTCTCAGGCATGCTTCTCTGAGATTCCCGCTCCTCTGTTTGGCAGCTTTCCAATTGTCCAACCAGTATTGGTTCTTATTTAATGGGCTAAATATGTGGTGTCAGGATTGAAGTAAAATGTATACACAAGTCCTGCAACCAAACTTCTACACATTTCAATGTCAAACTTTTGCCCGTTGCCAGTTATGTCTCCTTGACATAATCTTTTCATGGTGGGAAATTGAGATGCTTTACCATTTGTCCATGAAGCACATTATTATCATTTTTAAGAAGCCCTGCTCATGCCCTAAAATGTTTGAAAGATCAGACTAGACAGAAAAACAGAATTCTAAGCATGTTAAGTCAGAGGAGAGAGGAGCATCATAATCTTGTCTTTATTTTGAGTATTGCTGCATCTCCAGACATCTCTCTGGGGCTTTGTGTGCCCATGGTAACCTCAGTGAAACCGATGGTTTCCACAGGAAATGGAAGGTGGAGGCACATGATCGTGTTCTCCAGTTAGCTGTAGAGGGCAAATAGTGGAGGAAGGGGTAATTGAAGGCAGTTCATTAGATGCTGATCCAGATCCCCCCAGAGGGCCAGCGGAAGGCTGAAGGGAATAGGATTTACGCTGGGCAGAGAATTAGACGAAGGATTTGCTGCAGGCTTTGGCTCCTCTGGACGAGTCCTTACTCATCATACACTCCAGGCAGGGAGGCTCAGCTGCTAACACCACTGTAATACTCATATTATTAGTTTAGGAATATTAGTCGGCAGTGCCAGTGGGTTAAACAGGAAGAGGAAAGTCATGGTAGAATTTGAATTTTGAGTAAAAATGTCTTACAAATTCACTGCCAATCCCTTTGTTATTTAAAGATAAGTCGATTTTAGGTTTTAATTGAACTACATAATTTATCTCTCCAATGACAGTGAATAAAAGTCAAACTTACTCAGGTTGCTCAAGTTACGTACTCTCAGACCTACATACACAAAAACTGCTGAAGATCAGAGACTTTACTTGCTGATCTGATAGATTCTCATCAGTGTGAATGATATTTAGAAATAGATTGTCTACTGTTATTGTGTGAGCCTATGGAGAGTTCGCTCAGACATTACCAGAATCATTGCCCTGTATTATTTTCTGTTTGATTGATCTAAAGAAGCAATTTGATATTTTTGACAGAAGTCCAAGTGCACAACCATCTCTAACCGCAATAATTATCATGTTTATCTCTGTTTTGTGTGTGTGTGTGTGTGTATACAAATCCAACAAACTCAGTATAATTCTAATTGGAGGGGTTTGCAGGCTGATTTTGTCTCCAGGCTACTTATTAGAGAAGCTGCTTCCCTTGTCTCCAGTCGTTTTGCTCAGCTAAGCTTATGTCTGTTGTGTGATGCTTCACATTTAATGAAGAGCTATGAAAGTGGTATCAGCCTTCTCCTCTTACTTTTTTTCTTACCCTTTGCTCAAAGGGGAATTATACTGTGAATGACCTTGCCAAACAGAACTTCTGAAAGTCTTGCTCTTGTGACCACACGTATTGGTGTGTCGTCCTGGACGACCTGGATCACCTTTGCAACCTGATAGTAGGTACTGCCTCATGCAACCAGTAGTGAAAAGGACACTAGCAGAACGCAGAACTAGAGAAGAATCAGTCAGGAAGGAGAAGGAGAGGATAATAGTCTGTGGTACAGCTGAACGATGAATTGCATTTGCGATAAAAAAAAAGATTTTCTAACCGCAATGTGCGCGATTACAACTCGTGAAAGAGTAGGGCTCTGGGCTGCTGTCCTCAGCTGCAGCCAGAATGCCGCAGGACAACCAAACTCCTGATCCAGAAGATAGCGAAGCAGGCCTGCATCACCTACAGGGGCCTAAAGTCTTGGGCCGACGTGGCGGACACACAGAGCCAGCTCATCTCGCTGGTGACCGCGGTGCGGGCATGAAAATCGCTCCAGGGTCATATTGAAATCATTCATTATGTTTTTTTGGGGGAAAAAATAGGATAAAATGAAAAAAATTGCATATTAAATCTCAATCGCAATATTGGGGGAAAAAAATTACAATTAGATTATTTATTAGACCATTCCCTTTTTAGGGGTTGTCTTGCTGTTCCTTCTCCATTGCTCCTGTTGTCACTTTCATCACAATCACTTGTGTTTCCTAAATGGACAGATTGATATCCCTTTAGTTGAACTGACTTGGTGTTATACTGTGACGATTAAGTGTTCCCTTAATCTTTTTAAACTGTGTATTTACATACACTATGCACCATATACACACACTATTGTGTACATTCCAACACTTTAATGTTTGCCTGGCAAGTAGACAACCCCCCCTAAAGCACCATACTGTCACGGTTTGAGGGAGGAGATGGACCCAGGATGCAGAGATTTTTACAAAAAGGTATTTAATATAATAAAAGGCTTTAAACAAGACAAAAATAAAACACTAACACTAGCAGGTAAGTTCTGGCGTCAAAGCGCACGGAGAACAAGGAAGCAGGAGAAGCTGGTCGAGAAAGCTGAAACAGACAAACCGTATCTGCCACGTGTGGAAACCAGTAGCACAACAACGAGTACGAACCGACAGGGGACAAAGGGAAACACAGAGGCTTAAATACAGAGGAAAAGAAGGGGCAATTACACACAGGTGAATCACATGAGGATTGGGCACGACAATCAACAGGAAGTAAAGGAGGGAGGAGGGAATCCGGGAGGTGCCCAGGGTCTCAGGCCAACGGCTCCGTGGCTGAGCACAGAAGCTCGGGAGGACGGCGCCGTGGCCGATCAACGGCCGAGTTCGTAGGCTCGGGAGGACGGCACCGTGGCCGCTCAGGGAGAGAGTTATGAAGCTCGGGAGGACGGCACCGTGGCCGCTCAGGGACAGAGTTCTGAAGCTCGGGAGGGCGGCGCCGTGGCGGCTCAATGACAGAGTTCTGAGGCTCGGAAGGGCGGTCAGGAGCCCAACACGGGAGCTCCTCGAGCAGGTGGCCCGAAGACCAGTCAGGGGCAGAGGGCAAGAGCGGCAGGGACCGGAGCAGGTGCAGCGGAGACCTGACGCCGAAACACAGGGGCAGTAGGTTGGAACCGCCGGCGCGGAGCAGGGACCGGGAACGCCGACGCTGAGAGAACCTCTGACGTCAGAAGAGAAGAGACGTCAGAGGGGAGCCTCCGCCGCGGAGCAGGGACTGGAGCTGGGTGCGGAGCTGGCACCGGAGCAGGGACTGTTGCTGGGTGCGGAGCTGGCACCGCGAGGATCTCCGACGCCGAAACACAGAGGACGTCAGCTGGTAGCCTCCGGCGCGGAGCAGGCACTGGAGCTGGGACCGGAGCTGGGTGCAGAGCTGGCAGCGCGAGGATCTCCGACGCCGAAACACAGAGGTCAGCCGAGAGCCTCCGGCGCGGAGCAGGCACGGGAGCGGGGTGCGGAGCTGGAACCGCGAGGATCTCGGACGCCGAAACACAGAGGACGTCAGCCGCGAGCCTCCGGCTCGGAGCAGGCACGGGAGCAGGGAACGGAGCTGGGTGCAGAGCTGGCACCGCGAGGATCTCCGACGCCGAAACACAGAGGACGTCAGCCGAGAGCCTCCGGCACGGAGCAGGCACAGGAGCTGGGTGCGGAGCTGGCACCGCGAGGATCTCCGACGCCGAAAAACAGAGGACGTCAGCCGAGAACCTCCGGCGCGGAGCAGGCACAGGAGCTGGGTGCGGAGCTGGCACCGCGAAGATCTCCGACGCCGAAACACAGAGGTCAGCCGAGAGCCTCCGGCGCGGAGCAGGCACGGGAGCAGGGTGCGGAGCTGGCACCGCGAGGATCTCCGACGCCAAAACACAGAGGACGTCAGCCGAGAGCCTCCGGCGCGGAGCAGGCACAGGAGCTGGGTGCGGAGCTGGCACCGCGGTGAGGACCACTGACGTCGGAGAATGAGTGACATCAGCTGAGAGCCTCCGGCGTGGAGCTGGAACCGAAGCAGGTGCTGGAGCGGGCGCCGCTGTGAGGACCACTGACGTCGGAGAACGAGTGACATCAGCTGAGAGCCTCCGGCGTGGAGCTGGGGACTGCGACCCAGTCGGGACAGGAGCTGGCTGGTTCCTGTGAGCAAGCATGCTGCTTGACGGATTGGCTTCGGCTGTGGATCCCCCCTCTGTCACGTCTGCAATCAGCCAGAGGAAACCCCTTGAGGTTGCGGGGTCCCCAAAAAACCCCGTCGCTTCCAGCGTACAGGACTACGGCTGGGGCTGGAGGGTGGTGCCTGCGAGCTGGCCTTAAAGATGCGGGGGTACTGCTCCGCCCTCTGCCACCAATTGCAGACCTCTGTTGAAGGCTGCGGGGTCCACCAAAAACCAGGCGGGTTCCAAAAAATGGGTTCGAGGAAGGGGCTGTATGGCTGCGCAGCTTCCTCAACCTTTCCTGCACCTCCGGGAGGTATGGCACGGTGTGGCTCACCCACGGTCGATCCCTCAGCCAGGCCTCCACTACCAGGATCTCCCTCAGGGTCTCCGCAGGGTCTTGGGATCCTTCCTCCAGCTCGTACACCAGAAACTCAAAATAATAAACTTTTTCAAAAAATAAATTAACCTCTGCTGGGTCCATGGTTTGGTCGGTTCGTTCTGTCACGGTTTGAGGGAGATGGACCCAGGATGCAGAGATTTTAACAAAAAGGTATTTAATATAATAAAAGGCTTTAAACAAGACAAAAATAAAAAACTAACACTAGCAGGTAAGTTCTGGCGACAAAGCGCACGGAGAACAAGGAAGCAGGAGAAGCTGGCAGAGACAGCTGAAACAGACAAACCGTATCTGCCACGTGTGGAAACCAGTAGCACAACAACGAGTACGAACCGACAGGGGACAAAGGAAAACACAGAGGCTTAAATACAGAGGAAAAGAAGGGGCCTTTACGCACAGGTGAAACACATGAGGATTGGAGAACGACAATCAACAACAGGAAGTAAAGACCGAAACACACAAGGAAAGCAGGACTACAAAATAAAACAGGAAACAGAAAATACAAAGAGACTGAAATCAGATCTGAGACATGAACATAAAAGAAAACAAAGACCCTAGGGCTCATGCTGATTGTGTAAATTATCCACATTTTGAGACCCTGTTCTCCATAAATATATTTTATGACACAAATTCCCTCATTCACCAATTCATTCAGTCAGCATCCCCCATTTCAATTTACAGTTATAATAGGCAGTGCATTATTTTCACACCTCAATAAATGTACATCTTCATCACAAATTCAAGTGAATCGTAACTGTTCCTTGAAATAAGGCTGAAAGCAGTCTTTTGATTCCTCGTAGTTTTCCTTGATGGTATTAATTGCATGTTCTCCTGCGGTTCTCCATCAAGAAATTTGTATAGAATAATGCAATCATATAAAGACACACCAGAGTCTGTATAACATGTAATTGGCATTTGAAGTAATCGTGGATTATTCATGCTCCTATTATGAGAGTCGACGGCATCTTTCTGCAAAAACAGGCCTTTGTTTTCCGGGTGTTGTTGGCAGCATAGCACACAGAGTACTCATCATTATGAAAAACGTTGACACTTTATCAGGTTTGTTTACAATTTTTCAGCAACAAATGATCTTTATGAAATTGTACCAGCTGTTAGGAGATCACACTGGTTTCATCAAGTGAAATAAAATCATGACAAACAATGGGAATACTAGTATCGCTACAGTATGTATGATTTGTGTATCATGGTATATTATGTGGAAGGCGCATTTGAGCATCTCGCAGCTCATTGTTTCGTTTTTTTCCAGGTCACAACACTACCTTTACAGTTGACTCCCATAGCTCTAACCCCAACCCTACCTTTCCTTAGTGAAATGGGTGGGATCAACCCACTGTTCTCTATTTTCCCAGCACCAAACAATATCGACAAGCTGCATTGAGCAACAATTTGCTTTCAAATTTGTTAGGTGATTATGTATCGATGTGTTTCAGTAGTAAGCAAATAATCAAGTTTCTTTATTATTGGTGTTGATTTACATTTTGATCCCAATAGATATTTCACTAGTTATTTGTTATAGTTTCACATCTAAGTACAAAGTATTGGTGTCAGCAAAGTGCTGTGTTTCCATACCATGAATTTAATTTTCCTGCACGAGAGAAGCTGCTTTAAAAGTTGCTTTGCAGCTCTTTCAGACTGTGTGCCATTTGATGGGGGTTCAGCGGATCTCAGTGGTTACAGAGATTTCTCCAGCTTCTTCACAAAGATGAATTCACCTGTTGGCTCACACACAAGGCAAATTCCCATTTCCTCGTATCACTATGGCAACAGCCAGTAACAGGAATGGTAGGTGTTGGTGAGTGGCCTTATCAGCTGAGTGAATTTTAACAGCAGACAGCTCCACCATCTGCAGCACCCTCTCATTACATCACATTTACCACATGCACCAAACTGAGTGAAGCTGAACATAGTTGCATCGGTAAATCAATGAGGCTCAGTCATCATGTCCACAGAGTCATCGGGCTCAATGAACATCACAAGGAAGATGCATTGTGCGGAGTTAAAAAACAGAAACAAACATAGTATATACATTGCACCTTGGTAGTGCAGTTTGAGGGACACACTGTCTCTTTTTCCTTTGCATGGTTGTACGTGGCTTGTGCACTCATAACAGCACACATCTCTAACTGGCTGCATCAGTAACCACAACTCAAAACTATTATCTAGGTCTGCAGAGACTTTAAAAAAGATAAACAACATACAAAGACAAGAAACACATTATTCCATAATATTTGCTATTAATTATCTTGGCTGTTTTCACATTTCTTGATAATTGCTGAACGAAAATGACAGGACAGGGCACAAGAAACAAGACTGGATATTTTTTAAATCAAATTTTTTATTTCAAGGCAGTGCTCTCATGTTCTACCCTTAAAGTCATCCTAAATTTATATTGTTACATCAACAGAAAGAAACGGCTCCAATAGAAGAAGCAAATCCAATCCAATCAAATAAGTGTTTATCAGCCTACACTGACATCACTATATTGATGTCAGTGTATATTGATTATTTTTTAATGAGATATTGTACAAACTCCAACTCTGAATTATCTTAGTAGAGTGTCCAGTGAAAAGGCAAACAGGGATTTCTACTGACCACACAGCTTTTTTAAACTGGGGACTTGCCTAAGCCAGAGGTGAAGGCTAGTTTACGCAAGTGTTCCCTTGGTTCATAGTTAAGTAAAAATGGTAGCTACAATTAGACATGTCTTTTCAGAACTCAGTTTGACCAATTTTGCTGTCTGTCTATAAAGTACACAAGTTGAACTCAACAACTTCAGGTGCAAAGAATCATCAACAGACATGCATTTGATCCTCCTGTGTTGATGTCAGGAGAATCTCAACACTGATGGACATTCACAACACAGCACTAAAACATTGTGAACTCACGTTGTCAAGGATTTGCCGCAGTTTGTGTCTTTGCATTGATTTTGTATCTAATCACGTCACTGAAACACACCGCTAGACTTGAAGAGAAGACAGACACAGAGGGAGGGAAAAAGGAAATCTTTTAAAATGACAGCAGCTCCAAGAAATGTCAAAAACGGCGTTGTCAATTTGTTGACATTAGCAAGGTATTACTAGACAGCATGTCCCACTCGTGTTTCATATGATAGAGAGAAATGCAGGGTTCCTGGCTCCATGTTCTGCAGTAATCAATGCTACTGTTTTGTGTGGGAGATGTGACATTTTCTGCTCGAGGCGCTGAAACCCAGCCCGAGTCTCTTCTCCCGCTATGCTTCATGGTCTCCTGCTGCGCTGCTTCTTAGTCAAGCTTTTCAACATCAAATTCCCATCATTTCTAACCCTAATCCTTATTCAGTCAGCAAATGCTGCTCTTTGCAAAAGGCAGATGGAATCAGCTGCAGCCATCTCCCCTCGCCTCTAGCCACGCCCCTGTTCATTTTTAATCCATTACAGGGGTTTTTCACTAATGGCATTAAGTATTGAATTAAATGTTCACATGCCTGTGAGTATGATAGCGGTAGAATAAAGTGGAGGGGAACACTGAAATAGCTTAACATCTCAAAAAGCAAACCAAAGGCAGCATTTATAACATCCAGTTTTTCTTGTAGTGTTTTTTTTACAATAATACAATACAAAAAAAAAAAATTCCCAGCAGTTGACTAACAGCAGCTGTGAGCATTTAGCCATGAAAACTCCACTCAAACCCTGTTCTTATCACACGCTCCCGTTCCATTCAACTGTCCTCAGATCAGAATCTGCTCTCCAGAATTTTGTAGGCTTTGATGGTCCTGTTATAGACATCATCCCCCCCTGTCCTCTACTCTGATCTTCTCCTCTTTTCTTCCTCTCCTTTCATCTCCCCTCACTTCTATACTCACCTTTCCTTCTTTGATTATAGGCTATCATCTTACCTTTTTTCCCTTCGCACTCACTCTAATTGTATCTCCCTTCTCCTCACCCAGCACTTTCAGTAGCTTTCTAAAGACCTCTATGTTTTTGTTTGCTTTTTTTTCTCTTGCAACTGTATGCATCTGGAGAGGTCCATGCTTTGTTTGACCTGGTCGGAACAAGGCAGACTATGCAGCCAAGGAGGAGCAAAGCAATTTATTTATCTCTCTGCCTGGCTTGACCCCTTTTTGTGCAAAGCAGTTTTCCCCCTAATGTGTATTTTGAGAGCAAATCCAAGGTCCTGCCATTTCCTCACCATTGATGTCGAGATGGCGGAAACCCAAGCAGGTTTTTCGTGCAAATACAGAGGGCTTTGAGAAATGTATTTTGGTCATAGGCTAAGTGCTAACAAGAACAGCCAGCGGCATATATGGTCCATATTGAACCCGTGCAAATACAGAAATTGGGTCCTTCAGTTCTATGGCACATCCAGAAGATAATAAAATGTCAGGCTTTGGGGTTGGTATAAGCAGATGCTTCACTGTCAACAGCTGAGGATGCTTGTAACCGAGTGCTTTTATGTGTTTTTTTATTTGATATATCCAGCTCATTTTCTAATTGAATGGGGTGACAGAGAGGGGGGCGGGGTCACCTATACGTCAGCCGCTAGAGATTCAGGCTTTCTTGCAAGTTTTACCACTGTACTCTAAACACCTGTGAACCTGCTCATTCACTAAATGATCTAATCCGCAAATCACGTAACAGCAGTGTGATAAGATCATACAGATTCAGGTCATGGGCTTCAGTTAAGGTTCACGTCAAACATCAGAATCATGAAGAAAAATGTCATCACAGACACTTCGACTGTTGTGTTGATGTCAGACAGGCTGGTTTGAGTTGCTTCTGAAATTGCTGAAGAGATTTTCACACATAACAGTCTCTAATCTAATGAGAACACGTCTTATTAATGAGGAGGCAAAGGAGATGGACCAAACTTGTTGAAACTGACAGAAAGGCTACATTGACTCAGATACTGACTCGTAACCACAACAACAGTAGGGAACAGAAAAGCTTCTCAGCATTAACAACATCCCAAACCTTGAGGTGGATGTTTCTACAACAGCAGAGCCCACAACAGGTTTAAATCCTGTTTACCAAGAAGATGAACCCCGGGCTGCAGTCTGTGACGGCTCTCTTACACTGGGCAGCTGAAGATGAAAATACCCTTAAGAGGGTGAGTTATGGTTAGGGAAAAGTCAATAACATATTTTTACCTTATTATAATCATCGCAACCCAATCTCACACTAGACTGACTAGTATGTTGCGGCAATAGTTATTTGTTCCGGTAAATATAAGGTAATCAAAATCTATCAACCAAAGTAGATACAGTAATGACACTGTAATGAGTAATGAATAAGTCTCCCTCAGAGGATTCTAACCAGAGATTGAAAAAAAAAGGAACAGAATAATAAAAAGTCTTCTTCTATGCTGGACATTGTCTAATATTTCTGCTTTTAAATTCTTTATTTTTTTTATTTTGGATTTTAATTATGATTGGCCAAGTTAAGGAAAATAGCAGATAGTTGTGACTTTCAGATATTTATCAACAATAGTAATCTACCTAACATGTGTATGTGGAAGGAATATCTCAATAATTGTTCATCCAATAGACTTTGCAGCCAGCATGTGTGTTATTTAATGCACAAGGAAGTGCAGTGTCAGATTTGGTACGATTTGGACATGCACTAAGTTATACAATTCGAATAAACAGGAAAACATTTGATTTTACTATGAAATATATCGGAATGACGTAGAAATGAATGGGATTCACGGGTGTTGACCTCCAACAACGTTCATAGAATCACTTCCTTTTTTATCAATTTATCTCCAAAGCAAAAGCACCCTTGTTTTGTCACTTCAATAGTTTATATGGAGCTGAATTACAGAGCTTTTATTTTGAAAAGTGGTGAATTTAGGTCAGATGAAACATATACTATTTTAACATGTCCAGGTATGTCATGGCAGATACTTGATTCTACATAACTTGAAACACGTTTTTTCTCACGAGGATATACGAAAGACTGGTATATTGGAACACAAATTGATGATTTACCTTATCTGTGTAGAATCATGCTTTTAAAATGTAATTCACACCTGGTCGACCTGGCACAACATTCTTCCAAACTTGATTAAGAAATGCTTAACATGAGTATCATTGTGTATAACCAGTTCTTTCATTCCTCCGGCTTGTTACATAAACTCTTCATTCTTGTTTCTTCGTAATCTTGAATCTAATCTAATCTAATCTAATCTGACGGAGATGGCACTGAATTGTCCTCCTCAGTATCTACCATATAGCATGGGACACCAGATGGTAAACCTGAAGGTTGTAGCCCCTCCGTTGTACCTGCATGCATTATTCAAAGCCCATTTATCACAGTAAAAGTCCCTGTGTAGCCACATTAAACATCAGCTGGCTTATTTGTTTATACCTTATTTATGCCTTCGAAATAGGGAGACAGGTAGTCCTGTGCTGTTAATGACCTACATTTAACCCTGTGTGAATCTCCCTGCATTATTTAATGGCAATCATTCCATTATGTCACTTTGTTATGCTACATTCTGTCTTAGAGGGAAAAACATAAATATGGAATGGCTGTCATCGACCTCTGTGCAAAGCGTACACCTTAATGTACTGTTCGGTGTTCTTGTTGGGCTGTGAGTGATTCATCTTAATGTGGTGGGAAACAGTGGCGTGTAGTCTACTACAAATGAGCCTCACCGTGGTTGAATGGGTTTCAATGGAGAGCATACGTCAATAGTTTTCATATATTTGAAATAAGGATAAATTGCAATGTTTCATTGCATAGTCAGAATATTTGAAGTGGTTTTATGGAGGATGTTCATTATGACATATGTACACAAGCAGATGTATTGACGTCTTCATCACACTGACTTTTTTCCCCTGCTTTGACAATCTGCTCAATACTCTGGTGAGCGAGGGAGGGTTGAGTGTAACAGGGTTAAGGAAGGTCGAGTACCACTTTGATTTGCTTACATGTACACACACACACACACACACACACACACACACACACTGCTGCTGCTTTCAGGACTTGGAATTGAAGTTGGGGTCGTGACCCTCTGATCGATAGCTCAATAGCCAGCAGGATCTCCGGAGGGCGCAGATTTCACAGTGGATGAAGAGAAACAATACTGCAGTCTCACCCTGCCTGGCAATGAAGACTTTCAGAAGTAATCATTCAAAAAAATTCATCCTTAATTTTAAACCCCAAAAATATATAGATTTACAAAAGGAGCGTATACAGTCATTTAGCGATTAACTTATTTCTATCTCTGCAAAATACACAATATCAAATCATAATTTAACTTTAATTTCTAGATTAAAATAGACAACTGCCTAACAATTTAGCTACTGCACTGTAGAAAAGTTGATCTGACGCTGAAGGGGCATTTGAGAGACCGTCAAATTGGCTCTGTCTTCCCATTACAGTAAAATGCTGGTTACAGGCTGCACGTACATGTCAGAGGCTTCAATGGAAAAGCTGCCAATTTGATTTTGCCGAACTGCATTGTGGTTCTGTTGCTTCACTTTGCTAGTGCTCGGAGTGGTAGAAGATGAGACAAACTCAACTTTACAAGAGGCCAGTCAAACGATACTGAAACGCAGGCACTAGCCATTCAAATCATGTGCATGCCGACACGGGTTTGGCCTGATATCAAACATCAAAATGAGCATAGAGAGAGGAGGCAGAGGCAGCTGGTGAACCTGGTATGTTCTCATCTTGTTATGGATTTTATCGTGCTGTGTTTCCCGAGCGAGAATTTGTGATTATTTGTGACCACGCCAGTACTACGTGTCAGAAGCACCCACCATCAAGCATCAAGCAACCCATATGTGTGAGTGCTTTTTACCAATCTAGTAGTATGTATTTAGATGTCCTGATTTAAAATTAGCCATTCTGTGCAATAAGTTGCCCAAACGTCCGGTACACCAAATTGTATTTCTGTATTAACGATAGTTGAAATTACCAATGTTGAAGTGATCATTAGTAAAGATAAACGCAGAGTTCTCACTTAACTCTATTTGGTGATGACCTCAGAGCTTTGAAGCATATTAATGTCTTTGAGCTCATTGTTTTGGATTTACTGGCAGAGCTGGCCAAACCTGATAAGCAACAAACATGAACTCTTATTTTGGTAGTTACTATTAGTTTAACAAATAACCTTTTTCAAGTTAAATTACTGACATTTAAACATTATTTTCACTCAAAATATGTTTCTTCCTCACTTTGGACTTGTGCAGACTGACCATGTCCCAAGTGAGTGCATCATTCATTCATTCAGCATTAGCGAACAATGTGCCTGATAGTCCGAGTAATGTGTCTTCTTCTCATAGAAGTGTGGACATAATAGTTACTTCCTCATGGTTTCTCCACATCAAAGACAATAAATTCTGCCAAGAAAATGTCTGAAATTCACTTGTTTCATTTCACACTGTCAAAAAAACAACTATCACTGACTTGGTGCTTGATTTGAAGGCCTAATCCTAACCCTAATAAATCCTTATAAATAATACATAATATTTATAATAAATATAAAATACTACTATCAAAACATGTCGGTTGTATTTTATTGTCCTACCACTTACTTCATCATTGTGATAACAGGCACAATTTTAGATAAGATGTGTCAGTTGTCTTGTCCCACTCTGTCACAGGCTCAGCATCAACTAAATAAAATACACAGCTATATGTGCAGTGATAAGAAACACGTTTAAAAGTCACTCTAAAGTCACTTGCCCTTGTAACTAATTGTGTGAAGTAACTCAGTTAAGAAAGAAGAACTGACACTGGTAACTGTTAATAAATGTGATATGTGGAAATGTATGAGGTGATAACATCAGTGTCGTATTTGCAAGTTTTGAACCTCTGCATTTGAAGGAACAGCGCTGTCTACCACTCATTAAAAATAAAGATGCTTTGTTGTAGTTTTTTAGTATTAACTAAAGACCTGATCTGAAAACATCCACCTCAGAATAATCCTGTGTCTTAAAGAAACGTTCACTTTTAACTAAATCTCCTGGGGGACGTTGTATTCAACGTGACATGGAGCAGGTTATCCTTGATTAATCAACACACACACAGACACACACAACAATTGTATGAATCTTATTGTACCTCTGTTTACTTGGGAGAGAAGCTCTGCCCAATTATTGGTCCAGCTACCACCAAGATGAATTGTGGACCATTCAATCACAGTATCCCACAGGTTTCTGCAGCCGTAATTAAATAGGCACGGATCGGGGGCTGACAGTATTTCTCATTCCAATCTGTCATATAGAAACACCTGAGGGATGATGGGAGACTGATTAAGCATGTGACGACATGAGGTCACAGTTATCTCAATTATGTTACTGGGAGATGACGAGGGGCTAAGAATGAGGGAGGCGACTCTCTGAATTGATTCATAGATCAAATCAACACTACATTAGACATGCTACTCACACGCACGAGAGGAGATCTGCATTGTCACCACACATTACATGGATAATGCTGATGATTAGTTACGTTTGTGCGTTCATTAGTTTGACCATTTATCCTGTTAATTATATGTAAGGATAATGTACAGGGATTACTGTTTGTCATTCCTGATAATTGCAGTGGAACAGTTAATTAACCAAAAGACCTTGTCAGTAGTTACACAAAAACAAGGCTCCACGTCCCTCCAACATTTATTAATTTGTTCAGCAATTTAAGTGGATTTTTCATGTTGAGACATTTTTCCCCCCCTTGTAATTGATTAATGGTTCATTATACCAATAAAGCATGGGAGGAAGGAAGTTAACTTTTTTGCTGTGTAATTTCATTGCCTGTATGTCGACCAGCTTTGTCACACTCAGAGTGAGCCTTCTAAATTCATTGCGAAATTTCCAGTAAAAAAAAGACTTCGGTCAAACATGTCACACCCTTCACTTCCCTGTCGCCTCTCATTTCACTGCTCCACCATCACTCCTCTCCCTCCTGTTCTCGTAGGATCCAGGGCGCGTATGTAAATGCTAGGATTTCTACAGTTACAGTTCATAGGAAATTCATGTCAACAAGGATAAAAAAATCGTCTTTATTCCTACTCTAATATTACTTTTAGGCTGATCGTAACCATCATGGTTACAGAAAACGAGAGAGAAAAAGCTGAAAACACAGTGCAACACTGCATGCAGCCTAATTTGAGCCTCAAGAAAGACATTCCACTCCTCCAACTGGAAAATTCTCTATTTGGAGGGCCTGTTTACTGCTCTGTATCAGAAAGTGAGTGAGTGTGACTGGAATATGTTTAGATCTGCAGCAAATGGACCCTCTCTGATAGATTAGTACTTGAGTTCCCTTTTGATGAGTTGTTGTTCTGGATAAAGCTACTTGAATAAATGTGTGGACATTTCAGCTTAGAGGGTGTCCTTTCATTTTCATATTTTCTGTTGTTTCTTGTGAAAAACTCAAACCTTGACTGTTGGCCATGGTCCTTTCACTCCAGAACACAGTGATGTTTTTACATGATATAAGCCTGATAATAAGTCAACCCAACCAAAGTAACGTGTTGGTATCAGTTATCTTACCTAGCTTGATGTTGACCAATAGCATTTGTTATGGTTGCTATTGAAGTTTTCTTGACGTTGGTGAAAGGAGAACTCAGGCAGCAGCTAATGTCTTATGGAGAAGAGTTACATGTAGACTTGATGCATCAAGGAGACCAGAAGGTGAAACAATAAACAAACAGAAGTAACATGAGCCATTGTCACCCCAAAGTCTGAAGATGTCTCCCAAAGCATCACCATATATCTTCCTCTACTTGTGTCAGCCATTCCACCAGCTACTACTTTCCCTCTCTATGTAACATGTAGGTGTTCACATCCTATTGGACAGTTAAGCCTAAAGTATGCATAACTAATCACACTGGGTCCTATGTCTTACCACTGGTGAAATACTCAAAAGATTTAAAGTTGGTGCGTCTCTATCTGGCTCATCTGAGTTAGGTATGAAAGTCCCTCAACATAGACACTACAATGTAATGTATTTATCTATAACCTGACCTTGGGTACTGCTTGGACAGAAGGGAGTATCTAAGAAATTAGACAGGCACTATTCTCCTGTAAATATATAATATGTAATATAGATTATATACATGCTATATAGTTGCTTATACAGTAGAATACAGAAACAGGCAGCAGCACCCCTGTCTTAATTTGTGTCCGTGTTAACTTACCACTCACGTTCAGACTCTGTGTTTACATTTGTGTTCCCAGATGTCATCCCTGGCTTCTCCCTCTGATGATCTCACACAGGCCATGATCAGCAAAAAGCTGTAATATGTCAAGCACTGACACATAATGTGTTATTTAACTTTGCCAAGAGCCACAACATGTTCATGAGTTTGAAATAATTTTGTTTGACTTAGCAACCCTCTTATCAGACAGATAAGCCATGTGTTTAGTCAAACAAATAGACATGTGTATTTGGTCCATGACGTTGACGGGTTGAAACACATGAAGTCAGTCAGCCTCCCAGCCTCCCAGTCAGAGAGCATGTACAAAGTCTGTCAGTGGGTCAAATCATTGAGACAGATGTAGATGAAGAGATCAAAGTGGCAGAATGAAATGGAGCAGAAGTCCAGATGGCTGCAGAGACAGATCCCAGCCCGAGTTAACAGTAATCCAGCCAACACATTACCATACAGAGCCATCTCACCAGCAGCCAACTGCCCCGGAGCTCAGCAGGCTGTCTGTGGATGCCAGCTCCCTCCAGCCTGGGAAACAGATCACACCAGCACAATCACAGTCAGAGTTTGATCTCTTGCACATCCTGTGTTTTTGGTAAACTGTTAGAAACTCATACTCTAGGTGCATCTGAGCCATATTACACCAAAATGCATTCCTATTATTCCATTAGTGAGACCAGATTGTGGTTTTGCTACCCTGCTTTGTGTCTCTATAAAACTATGATACAGTTATCACATCATGTGGTGGGGGAGAATAAAATAATGACATATTTATATTTTTATATGTATTTATATTATCTCGCTCCGCCTCCTCCTGACTAGATTCTACTGTTGAAACTTTTTGTGATCCTGCGTCAAATTTATCACTACGAGCAGTGCAAAAGAATTGCACATCTTATTTATGATCCCAGAATCGAAGGGAAAAGTAACGCACAATATCAGCCCTGACCATCACATAATGATCAATACTTTTCTTTATGAGTTCAATATTTCTTCAGAGCAGCTTATTCACCAGCCGTCCCGCGCGCTCTTTTCCTCTCTGGCTCTCCCACTCTCACACACAGACACATACAAAAGGACAAACAGTGTGATCTGACATATGTGTAAACTCAGATTTGGAAAAAAAAAATCATAGCTGAAATATGTATGAAAAGACCTCACATTAACACTATGTAGACTTAATGGAGCTGTGCATGGCTCCCTGGGTGCCTGCCCCGGATTTTGTGGTGCTCTGGCCGGGCTGTGCGCCTTCTCCCTCAGGCTGTGGAGTCCACTGTGGTCCCATACTCTATAGCCAGGTGGAATCGTTTCAATAAAAGATGTTGTTGGAATGGAAACAATGCATTTCATTTTATTTTTTTTCGTGTCTGCATAGACCACTTACTCAATGTGGTCTTTGTTAGCAGTGAAATCAAAGGAGAAAGACTTTAATACTGATACTTAAGCATTTTTTTTGTTTATCATCAGTCATATCGTCATCGCAATATTCAACTTTATCGCGTAGAGCATGTTTTCCTGATATCGTGCAGTCTTGCAGTGTATAGATTTTCCAACAGCACCTGAAGGAAGCACCAAAACAAAATGAATGGGGTAAATGTTATTTGCTCTCTGCCCAGCTTAGGCTTCTTTGCCATTTTAGTTGAGGGCGTGTCCAACAAGTTGCTGGGTTTACATTATGCTATTGACTCCAGTGTTGACTCGTCCCTCCAAATTAGTGTTTACTGGCAAGAAGAGCTCCCTCTGCTGCTGACTATGGGATTTTGAACTCTCCATGCTTTATTAACTCGCGGAAAACAGATACAAACCACTAAAGAACTGGGAAAGACTGAAAAAGCATGCCAGATCTCCTTTAAACAGCAAAAACAAATCCACAGTAAAATGTCATTGCAGATTGTATCAACACCACAGCATTTCACCCCATAGCCTCTAAAGGTTCTGTGGTATTGGGCTCTTGGCATTGTTACACCTCAACACATTCAAGGCAGCTCTGTGCTCATCACAGTGTTCACACGAGGTAGAGTGGGTCATCCACTAACCAGACGGTTGGCAGTTCAATCCCCGTCTCCCCCCTTCTGTGGGTTGAAGTGTCTTTTTGACATAATACTGAACCCCATAAGCCCTTGGCCACTGTGAATGAATGATATATGATAGATGCAATGTATGGAGGTGTTAATAGAGGAATTGCATAACTTAACTAAACTTTTAGCTGTCATCAAGATGAGAAATGTGTTGTATAAATGCAAACTATTTACCATTTACATATAGAATGACAACAAAACAGATGAGCAAGAGGCAAGTGAGGCAAGGCCAAGTGAGATAAAGGTGTGACATGCGAGCCAACTGAAATAGCTGAGGCTTCAGGGTCGTTATTATGTCTAGTTCAAACTTTGATCTCTCTTTCTCACTGCAGCATTTTAACACACAAAGTACGGTTGTGGATAATGTGGCCTTGAAGTGGCATAGTACTCTTATAATGTGTTTTAACACCTTGATCGTATAATTCACATTATCTCTGTGCCCATCCACATATCCAGGAGGACAGCAGTAGATTGGTGCAGGAGTTAGTTGGTTTCTATGGTGGCCCTGAGAGCTCAACGAACAGCAACATAAGAAAACACATGCAAGTTGACAAAACACATGCAAGTTGACAAAACACAAGCAAAGTAAGAAAACATCTTCATCAATTTCACAACACAACACAACACATTACAGAAATGCGCAGCAAATACAAAAAGTGCGCAGCGAATACAAAAAGTGCGCAGCAAATAAAAGAAGTGCGCAGCGAATACCAAAAGTGCGCAGCAAATACAAAAAGTGTGCGGCAAATATACAAACGCGCAGCAACGCGCTGCAAATAGAGAAACGCGCTGCAAATAGAGGAGAAACGACAACGGAAGTGTTTCCAGAGGACAGCTAAAAGTGATGGACACTGCTGCCACAGGAGACACAAAAACGTCCAATACATCATACAAATTCGGTTCCACACAGGGGTCGGCAACCCGCGGCTCTGGAGCCTCATGCGGCTCTTCAGCCCCTCTGTGTGTGTGTGTGTGTGGGGGGGTGGTGTAGCGCCCCCGCCCACTCAGTCAGAAGATGGGGCAAAATGTCTCTTTTGATAGTAAAGGTTTCCTTCCCCTGCACACTATGGACAATACATGGCCTCACAAACAGGGGCTTGCTTGTTAGCGCTGTTTATTCAGTTTAACAGGAGAAGACAGCATGTCTCTAGATCGGACCATCTTCCATGATCAGAGCTCACTGTGGGTCTCTCCGAGCGAGTGGATGGGGTCAGAGCCCCGCGACCCGGGGCTGAAGCGCTCGCTACACACACACACAGAGGGGCTGTAGAGCCGCGGGTTGCCGACCCCTGTGTGGAACCAAATTTGTTCACACACACACACACACACACACAAGCTAAAGGAGCAGAGAAAAAAATTAAGATCCCCCCTCATTAAATGAACAACAAAACCAAAACAATAATTTATTAACTTTTATTAATTTTGATAAATTGCAGTAAAACAAAAACAAAATTACAATTCACACCTTTGTACACTATTACTTGTGGATAGTCCTCATGTCAAATACATTTTATTTCTAATGAAGGTTTCTTTCATTTGAGGTAGTTATTATCACTTTTGTCTGTAAAGTGTTCATGTTCATTTCTCTTCTAATCCCACAAAAGTTAGTGTGTCAGTCTCTCTGTGTGACGGATGCGTATCTTGCGGACACAAACCATTAATCTTATCAGCTTCTCACTTGGGATGTGTTGTCTGTTTTTCACATTTGTTAACACACAAAAAGAAAAAATTCAGCACAATTTGCACAACCTTCACTTCTTGTACCAATCACTCGACCCAATTTGGCACTACTTCACACTCCCTTATCTGCATTAGACTCTGACTTTCATTCTTTACACTCTGATGTCAATTACACATCACCTTGTTGTCAAAACACTACACAAAATGTTCAGTTGTTGCACACACTTCTCAAGCAAAATCTCAAAGCATCAACCTACAACACAGAAATACTCAAATCTCTAAACATTCAGGTCTGTTGAGCTATTTCATCTCATTTACACAGCCGAACAGGAGATTGAAATTGTAGATATGGTTTGTACGAACAACTCAATCACACTGAGACAAATAAAAACTAGGATCCTGGCTGACCATGCTACATTTAGAAACGTCCAGACCATCAGCCTCTCTACATTGGACCGTATTCTTCATAGGACTGCCATGCGGATGAAACAAGTGTTCAGGGTCCCATTTGAACGTAACACAGGCATGAAAGAGTTACAGTGACAGTTTGTGCTTGTAAGTACCAACATTCAGCACTGACACATGCATGTATTGTACCTGTAAGCCATTATTGTTCTTTTCTACAGTGTCTCACTGTAGCCCACTGTGTTGACCTCTATGTGTCCATACTCTAACTTGCATTCTCATGCTGTCTGTGATAGCGGATCCAGGAGCATGACACAGCTAATGTGTTGTACCAGTACATCTTTATTGATGATGTGGGATTCAACCTGGTGAAGAGGAGGCGACGGGGCAGAAACCTCATTGGCCAGCGGGCCATTGTGGAGGTCCACGGCCAGCGTGGTGGGAACATCACAATGTGTACTGCAATGAATCACCATGGGATCTTGCACCACCATGCCCACCTAGGGGCCTATAACGCTGCCCGTCTCCTCGTCTTCCTGGATGGCCTGCATGACCTGCTGGTACCACCTGGCCAGATAGATGACCCACAGCGGATCGATCACGTTATCATCTGGGACAATGTGAGCTTCCACTGGGATGCTCAAGTGCGTGAGGGGTTCAAGGACCACCCACATTTCTCCGTTCTATACCTTCCACCTTATTCTCCTTTCCTGAATCCCATTCAGGAATTATTTTCAGCTTGGAGGTGGAAGGTATATGAACGTAACCCACAGGACACGAGTCCCACTGCTCCAGGCCATGGAGGAGGCCTGTGGCGATGTGGGTGTCGTGGCCTGTCAGCATTTCGTGTGTGAGGTTTTTAGTTTTCTGTGTGCAGTTTTGAGAAAGCCTTTATTGTTTTGAAAAACGTGTGTTAACAATTGTGAAAAACTGTAATTTTTGTGAAGGGTGGGGGGGGGGGTTGAGCAGGCCGGTTTACAGTACTGTACTGTTCTCTGTGTGTACCGAAATAAACCTTTTTATGCTGCATATTTGTGTGCTGTTTTTTGTTTGACTATGAAAAAAGTGGGCCTACATTGAGACATTTTACAAAAGGAGAAATGGCTCATTCTCCAGAATCACTGTCATTCATATGGTGTGTTCCATTTTGATGATTGTGTTTTCAGTTTTGCACTTCAGTGTGCTGTAAATGCTTGGTAGTGTGCAAGCAAATGCTTAGTTGTGTGTACTCAATGAATGGCATGTGTGTGTCATTTGAAAAAAATGGCTGTGTGTACCAAATGAAAACACGAGTTCCATTTTGTAAACAGGTAAGAGATTTGATGGCAAAGAGTCGACTTGCAAAGGGAATGTCAGGTTTAGCATTTTGTGTGTGAGGTTTTCATTTTTCTGTGTGCAGTTTTGAGAAAGGCGTTATTGTTTTGAAAAACGTGTGTTAACAATTGTGAAAAACTGTAATGGACCGTGTAATTGCAGTGTCAAATTGGGTGTGATACATTCCAAAATTCTAAGGTGTGAATCAAAAGGCGACAAGCATTCTTTAGCAGTCAAAGACGGCAACGGACCGACATGACTTCTTCTACGTCCTCGGAAAAGTGATCTGCAACTGGGTCAAACCACAGGTCGGAATTTCCACCAGATCTCTTTGATATTTCGATTTATTACACTATATAGGACTGGCAGACATTCATGGGAGTTTCAGGTGTTGATCTCTGTCCAGGCAGCAACATTCATATACGCACTTCCCCTTGCCCTTAGAGTAAAAGCCCTATGTTTGTCTTGATGCTGTAATGGTTCAAATCAAAATGGTGCTTTTATGTAAAAAGTTGTGAACTGTCTGTGTTGATTGCTTTACTGACCTCAGAAATTGCCAACACCAAAAAAACAACACAAGTTCAGTTAATCATTCAAATTTATATAGTATCCTCATGTTAACAGTAATAAAGCAAGGAAGAAAAACATTGACCTGTACAATTATCATCAGAGATAAAACAGGGAGAACACAAAGTGTTTTACTTTCACTCTGCACCATAGAGTGTTTATAAAAACGTCTGCTGCAAACAAACATAAAAACAGCATGTTGTAGGGCTCACTAATGACAAGGAATAATTATAAAGTAGCTCCAGAGCTTTAGAACAGGCACTGCACTAGTTTTTTTAATGCTACGAAAACAGGGTGAAACATTATGATCGACAGCTGAGACTGACTCACTATTGGTGGATTGTGTTTGGGTCGTACCTCGATACTGTGCTGATGCATCGTCCATCTTTATTCATAGTGTGTGATTGACACGCTGTCTTCAGTTGGGGGAAGTGCTGCACCTGCAGTTTTAGCAGGGTGAGAGTCTCAGATGAGACTATAGCTGTATATATGCTTTGTTTGGGCTCATTCAAGAAATGTTACAGCCCCTACAATGATTTTTATCTGGTTATGAAACTGTCTTATTTTAATATTGCTGCCTCTTCATGACCTACAACAGCAAATGAGACCCTCAGGGAGAAAACTGAATTTTTCTATAAACTATTCTCAATGCCTATCGCCATGACAGATTACCTGCAAGATCAAAGCAATTTTTTTTCAGAGTGACGCTGAAAAGGGTCACCCTTCATTGTGTTTACCAGACGGATGAAAAACATTGGTCTCACTTGTAACTTTATCTACAACAACACCAACACCAGAGCATATGAGCATACAAACTCCCAGTTAGTGAAACAAGTCTGTTTTCAGTGGGGTCTTTTTGAAATAGTTTTTAAAGCAATTAAATGAAGCAAATCATGCAAAGTGAAGAGTAAATCACTGAATCATGCTGTCAGGGCGTGTAGCCACATGGCCGAATGTTCTGCCACTGAACAGACCGGGGGAGCCATGCTGTCCGGCATGACGGGAAAAAAAAGAGAAAAAAAACTGACATCCACAATATAGAGTGTTATTGGTCAAAATGCTGTTGTAGAGGATTCCATTAGTATCTGTTTCAGTGGGCAGCCTTAGTGCCATGCAGTCTAAATGTTGATTCATAGAATTTAATTTGTACTCGTTTCAGTGGACAATTTAGAGTTATGTGGTAGAGATGCTGTATCAGAGAATTTCATTAGTATTGGCTTTGTCTGCTGTGGTGTGCTTCAGAGGCCTCTCCACTCTGCCGGGGAACAAGACTTTGGAGAATCGCTGATCTACAGCAGGGATTCACGCACAGGTTTCGAAGGTAATTCATGAGTCTGGCCTGTCTGATCCTGTAACAAGTGTCTCTGGATGCAAAGTCTAAACTTCTCAAGCATCTCTCTGAAACTTAAAAACGAGGAATGGATGGCGGAATTCACCATAGTAGGAAAGAACGAGAGTGTTATGTTGGTAAATTCACAGGCAAGATGTCCATATAATCTGTGACCTCACCGGTTACATAACATAACATTAGATGAGGTAACATAACTTTATTTTTTGTTTCAGGTTTTTGTCTCGTTACAAATAAAACAGAATTTGCACATGTTTTCCTGATATACAGATCAATATTTGACAAACTCTTATCGATATATTGTCATGGATTTCCGGATTTATGTATTTCACCATTGTGGTTTGAACCAATGATTGTATGTTAATATCCATCTCTATGAATGGAGCCATAATATTCCATCAGTTCTGGTAAATTATACATCAACCTGACTCAACTGCTCACAGCTGTCAATCATTACATCATATTCCTTTCAAAACGTTATCATAGATCAACAACTTAGAAGAAAAGAAATCTTATTTTGGATAATGTATTCCATGTTTACTTGGATTTAGTTTTTAATTTGGTCTATGTTCCATCTGCTAACATGGAGATGATGACATTTGTGACCTATGCTGCAGCAGACTGGGGTGTGTCATGTTGACCGTCTGAATATGTATTCACTGGTTTCAACACCCAGATGTGATCCTGCTACACATAGTGTTGTAGACAAGACGGATGTGTGGGTGGCTGGGAGAGCACCTCCACCTGAACGAGATCAATGAGCGCAGGTGAGAGCTGCAGCCTGATTGATCCTCAGGTTGAAAAGGCTGCGAGCTGCTTCACGGAGACACACAAGGACTAAGACAGTCCTGGAGATACATGAGACATGAGACAAGAGTGAAGCTCACGGAGGACTGAGTCATGCGGAGAGACACGAAAGACACTGGGACTGAGAGACTGAGCTGAAAAGCTAGTTGTTTACGTTAAGTTTAATTGATGGTGTCTTGTGTCGTCACTAATGATAGCTGCTGAAAAGCGACACCTTTGTCTCTGGCTGTGTTGTGGCATCTTCAGTTGCCACAACGACGCGAGGCACCATCAGAACTCAATCCACCTCAGTTCAGAGTGCCAGACACATTACAGTTTTTCACAATTGTTAACACACGTTTTTCAAAACAATAACGGCTTTCTCAAAACTGCACACAGAAAAATGAAAACCTCACACACAAAATGCTAAACCTGACATTCCCTTTGCAAGTCGACTCTTTGCCATCAAATCTCTTACCTGTTTACAAAATGGAACTCGTGTTTTCATTTGGTTCACACAGCCATTTTTTTCAAATGACACACACATGCCATTCATTGAGTACACAACTAAGCATTTGCTTCCGTTCATACACCTTCCACCTCCAAGCTGAAAATAATTCCTCAATAGGATTCAGGAAAGGAGAATACGGTGGAAGATATAGAACGGAAACATTTGGGTGGTCCTGGAACCACTCAAGCACTTGAGCAGCCCTGTGGAAGCTCACATTGTCCCAGATGTGAACGTGATCGATCCTCTGTGGGTCATCTACCAGGCCAGGTGGTACCAGCAGGTCATGCAGGCCATCCAGGAAGACGAGGAGACGGGCAGTGTTATAGGCCCCTAGGTGGGCATGACGGTGCAAAATCCCATGGTGATTCATTGCAGCACACAGTGTGATGTTCCCACCACGCTGGCCGGGGGCCTCAACGATGGCCCGCTGGCCATTGAGGTTTCCGCCCCGTCGCCTCCTCTTCACCAGGTTGAATCCCACCTCATCAATAAAGATGTACTGGCACAACACATAAGCTGTGTGAGGCTTTCTACCTCAATATTTTTTATTTTATTCCATTGTATTGTATTTTATTGTATGCAAATGTACCGGCTGCTATGACGACTTAATTTCCCTTCGGGGATGAGTAAAGTAATCTATCTATCTATCTATCTATCTCCTGGATCCGCTGACACAGACAGCATGAGAATGCAAGTTACAGTATGGACATAGAGAGGTCAACACAGTGGGCTACAGTGAGACACTGTAGAAAAGGAACAATATTGGATCACAGGTACAATAAATGCATGTGTCAGTGCTGAATGTTGGTACTTACAAGCACAAACTCTCACTGTAAGTCCTTCATGCCTGTGTTCCATTCAAATGGGACCCTGAACACTTGTTTCATCCGCATGGCAGTCCTATGAAGAATACGGTCCAATGTAGAGAGGCTGACGATCTGGACGTTTCTAAATGTAGCATGGTCAGCCAGAATCCTAGTTTTTATTTGTGTGTGATAGAGTTGTTCTCACAAACCATATCTACAATTTCAGTCTCCTGTTGGTTGTGAAAATGAGGTGAAATTGCTCAACAGACCTGAATGTTTAGAGATTTGAGTATTTGTGTGTTGCAGGTTGATGCTTTTAGATTTTACTTGTGAAGTGTGTGCAACAACTGGACATTGTGTGTAGTGTTTTGACAACAAGGTGATGTGTAATTGACATCAGAGTGTAAAGAATGAAGGTCAGAGTATAATGCAGATAAGGGAGTATGAAGTAGTGCCAAATTGCTAGATACCCTCTGGTGAATCCATTTTAATTTTAGCCAAATGGGTATCTGCAGGTGTGTGATTGGTTAAAGGGATAGTTCACCGAAAAAATGAAAATCTTCTCATTATCTTCTCTTTAAGGTGTAAACAGTGCTGCATGCTATTTTTTCTTTCCGTTGTTTTATAACGTCTGAAACACTGTTCACCCCTTAAACTCTAAAAGTGTTTTGTGGACTCAAACACCCTGCCATAGGCATAGGGGGGGTTAGATAATTAGTGAATTTAAATTTTTCTGTTAACTATCCCTTTAAGTCCATTGTGTGTGTGTGTGTGTGCATGTGTGTCTGTGTGTGTTTGTGTGTACATGCATACGACCGCATGAATGTGAAAGGTCAAATCTCATGCTGTAAGTCTATATGCTTTTTGTCATCTAGCTTTTCCCATTGATAAGCTGTGGTCTATTCCTCCATGGAAATAAAATGTTACTTTGCAGGATTGCATGCAACCAATACACTTCAGTGCTTGACTGTGTGTAGTTATATAGAGGGAGAGAGGTCACTAAAAGCATAAACAAGAGTTGTGTACTGACGTCTACTGCGGGAAAAAATGAGAAGATAGAGAAAGAATAACAGGCATCTTTAGAATGAAATGGGAGAGGAGGCGGTATACAATTACGAATTGGAAGTGTGACAGTTAAAAAGTTCAATGTAGTTGTTAACAGCCGGTAGAAAAAAATCCTGCATCGCATCACTCTGGCCTCAAATTTGATGGATATAAAACGTTTCCTCTGCCGATATTTTCCCTGCGGCCAAGCTCACAAACATTTCAGAATCCTTGCAGAGAATTTTTTTAACTTACCCTAAAAGATCTTAAAATGACTTCCAGCGTAGAGGTGATGAAGGAAATACTATGGGCCAGAAAGGGCAGGAAGCAAGGAGGTTTGACCGAGTGTTAAGCACTGTGCAGTTATTGCGTGATCACAGGTATCTCAGCACGCATAGCCCCTGTAGGAATGTTCAGACGGCTGCTGATCCAGATATGTGTCCTATGTGACAATACATCATGACATCACTATCAAGTCAGTGAATAATATATATTTTTTTGAAAGCCATTATATGATGGAATTTATACAATATAACAAAGTAGAATTGCACCATTAGAGTATATAGAGTGTTACAGAGGCTACTGCAATATATAGTGCATCTCTGCGATAAACTTTCTGCATGACCATTTGTTTTTCCTCTTATACATCATATACTTACAGCAGCATGATCATGTGCTAACATAGTGATGTTTAGGGGGTATATCATAATCTTTGTCACCGTCTTAATTAGATTAATCTGGATGTTGGCAATAAACATTATTTACTTAGCCCAATCTTTCCTTACAATCTATCTAGCACTTATAAGCATTCAACATGTATTACATTTCTTATAACACTCTATTGCCCTGTCAAGACCTGGTATTATCATCCGTCCTCAGAGATCAGATCACAAATGGTCAGTATTAAGTTCATCTGTTGTCATATCACATTTTGGTTAAAAAGCTTTGCTACATTTTAACTTTAGGATACTTTAAAGACATGATCAAAGGACTGAGAGAATGCTCTACTCCAGCAATGTTCTCCACACAGGAACCAAAATGTCTGTTAGAGGTGATTGCTCACTGCAGTGCAAACAAATCATCAGCAAGGGTAACTCACTTTATGTGAGTGTACGAAAGCTATTGCATTTATCAAATGATTCACATGATTACTAAGCCCCTTTCAAGCACAACGGCAAATAGGAAAATAACAGTCTGAACTGCATCCCCTTTGGCGTGATCCATGTTGTAGCTTTAAAAGCCTTTTTAGAGCTTCCATCGCCTTTCTTTGACACATAGCTGCAGCAGTTTGATTTGTTCATGGGAGGGACAAACGGTGCTTAAACTACCCATACATTTTTAAATCATCACAAATTATGTCCATATTTAGACGATGTGATTAGACAAACAGGTTATGAACATTATTCGCTCCTTGTTGCATTCAGCACTCATTACTTAGGTCTTTGTCTGTACACATCATCTAGGCCTCTTTATTGAGCCATTGACCGTGACATAAACACTCAGCCAAGGCACTGCCAATGGCAACTACTAGGCCCTGCAGGAAGGGCAGTCGGCCCACTATGTGTGTGTGTGTGTGTGTGTGTGTGTGTGTGTCTGCGCCTCATTTTGCTCCACACACTTGAGGGAAAGTGTTTATATCTAAATTACCCATTGCCTCAGGGTTGACTGAGATTCTGATGTTCAGCCATCTCTCTCTCTCTCTCTCTCTCTCTCTCTCTCTCTCTCTCTCTCTCTCTCTCTCTCTCTCTCTCTCTCTCTCTCTCTCTCTCTCTCTCTCTCTCTCTCTCTCTCTCTCTCTCTCTCTCTCTCTCTCTCTCTCTCTCTCTCTCTCTCTCTCTCTCTCTCTCTCTACGTCAGATTTCTTCATTTTTTTCCTCCTCTTCTTGTCAAGCTCTCTCTGAAATTTTAACAAAAACACCCAAGTTTCCGCCACAACTGGGTGAGGAAGTGAATAAATCAGCCTACTGTCAAAACTGTCTTAAACTTATATAAAACTTATAATTTGCATTTTATAGTATTGAGCAACTTGAGTTACTTGAATTAGAGAAAATTAAGAAAATTAAGGAGTCAGACGACCTGGTTAGCAAAATGCAATCTTACCGAATGACCTTCTGATTCAACTTACAATTATAAATGTTGACGACGCTGCCATAAAGACCTGGTGGCTTTCTGTTTTATTAAATACTTGCTTATATTAGAATATAGAATAATTTGACCACAGTAATTAGCCTGTCTGCTGCCCAAAGTAGTCTTTTGTATTGATATTGTCTCCATAGTGTCCATTAGCGAGAAAAGGGAAAGAATCAAGGATGTTTTTTCTGGCCCCTCTTACTCTACATTCTGCAATTAACATACTATTGTCTACTGTCACATTCATGTACTTCTGCTGCAATGCAGTGATGGATTATTATTATCCTCTTGACTCCACTAACTTATACCCACAAATAAAGTCGTTTCGATGATATACAGCTAAAATTAAATGCTAAATGTGATTAAAAAGAGACATAATGCGACCAATATTAAATAAGTGTTTGCACTTTAATTGTATTAAAGTGTTTTAATACAATTAAAACCAATGGCACACAGAGGAAATAACAAACAAAGTGGAGCGGCTCTGGAAAGAAATTAGTGTTTGGGAGTGAAATCAAACTTTCTCTGACCCGGGTCAGGAGGCAGGGGAACTCAAACAAGACTTGAATGAAACACAGAAGGAAACTCACAGCCTGATTATGGAGCAGACAGAATAAGGCCAGATAAGGTGGACAAACACTTGGCTTGTTTACAGCCTGTCTGGTCATCTGCTTGCTTGAATGTCTTGTTCCATCAGACCCCATTAGTCTATTTAATGATACTGCTGTATCTCCAGACGTCATTGATGTACTGAGTTAAATTTTATAACAATACAAAGAAAAGATAGCCCACACTTTTATAATAAGACCCGGGCTGTAAACAGAGCAGGACCATCCTTTAATTATAGTTATTGTGTTGTTCTCTTTCGTTACCAGATGAAAAATGACCTTGGTGATAATAACATTCACTAGTTGTGCTAAACCGTCCATTTCAAGTTGTTTCTAATGCTGCTGAGTGAATAGTTTCTGTGACTGCAGTCTTGAGGAAATGTTGTATCTGGCCTTTTTACTTTTTCTGCCTTGCTTTTCTTCCTAAATGCAGGGCTGTGAGTCGGCTCAGAGACTGGCGCTCCCTCTCTTTGTCTCTCTCCCTCTCTCTGTGGCAGTGATACTTTGTATTTCTGCCCATAATCAATCTAAGAGTTTGTCTTGGGTCATTATTACCTGCTGAAGGACCATCTGTTCACTGAGGCTGTCTGAGCGCTCTGCCAGCCACTGACACACACACACAAACACACCCACACAAATACACAGACACACACACACACACCCTGAAACACACTCATACTCGGGCACATACACATGGCCTGAAGGGTTGCCAGCTAGATTTGGACCTCAGTAAGATGTGGGATGTAGAATAATTGTGCCTCAGGTAGAGCTGAAGAGAAACATTTGGCCAAATGAGTGAGTGTGTGTGTGTGCATTTGTGTTTAGTGTTTGTTTGTATTTAAATATGAATGAATTATACAGTGTGCATATACATCTGCTGTTAATGTCTGGCTCTTGTGACTTGTGTAATAATGTAATGAGGGGGCCGGGAGAGCTGTAGCGTGTGCATGTGTGAATTAGGTAGAAACACAGTGAAGGTGCACCCACTTCAGCACAATGACATATAATTACACCCACAACCTTAACAAAGAAATGACTGGCTGTCTGGCTTCCAATACTGTGAAGTATGACGCTGTATCAGGGCCTCTGTGTGTGTGTGTGTGTGTGTGTTCCCGTCTTAAACAACCACATAGTTATGAAAAAATACCCAGTTGCTCAATTCTGCAAATTATGTCAAATATTTAGGTTGAAGGACTTCATGACCAAATTAGATTTAGCAATTAAGAAATACTTGTGATTGTAGCCAGCTATAAGCTTCAGGTGATCAAGTTTGTTGGGGAGATGAAAGGGCAGGTGAAAGCTGAGGGCTGGTGCTTTGAGGAAGTCTGAGCTGTGAGTGGAGCTGGATGACTGAGCAGCAGGCAGGAGGATCAGCTGGGAAGCAGAGTGAAGAGGCAGAGGGCCGAGTGTAGCTGGAGACCAGTGGACATGAGCTGGCTATGGAGAGGTGTGATGTGTGCTTAGTGTTGCAGAGAGTTGATCAAGGAAACCTGAGCTGATGCTCAAGCCGAGGAAAGTAAAGGCCACTTTACTTGGTAGAAAACCACAAATCTCTTTGCATTGTCGATGTAACCACAGACATCCAAACATATTGTGCTGTCGTTCCTAATGCACAAAATATAATCAATTTGTGACTTAACATCAACGTTTTTAGATGTTTCTCAATGCATTAATTCAGAGAAAAGTATTTTTGTGTATATATAATGACTTAAATCTCACAATACTGGCTCTGTATTTTAGTTTAAGCTACAATGGGCCCTGACGGAGACATCATAAGATGGATAAATAATATTTTTCTTGAGCATAAGAAGCATGCTCAGAGGAAGACAAACAAAAGAAAACAAGCGTTCTGCCTTTTTTTTAATTTTTATTTTTGCCTTTGAAGGGTAACATTTTGCTCAGTGTGAGCCCTCTGCCCATATCTTTAGATACTTGTTAAATCTGTTGTGCTGATTACTGACAGGGTAAAGAAGGAGGATGTCTGATTTATGAGCCTTTCCACTAAATAGGCAAAAAATTTAAAGAATGACACTGATGCAACATTGCATTGATGTACTGTCAGCTGATTGCTGAAAGATGACATAATTAAGATGTCTAAATGAGCATATAGCTTGGTCCAACAGACTTGCACCATGTGCTTAACAGCTTCCTAACTGCTCCAAGCAAAGTTTAACTCAGCTTTTGCATATGAACAAACAGCAGATGTTTCTCTTCATCCACTCTTATTAGAATATTTACCTTTTTTTTGTTTCCTAACATTTCTAATATTTACCCTCTTTGATGAACGTTCCTTTTTTTGTTTGCATTATCGCATAACTAATGACTGTGAACTGCCCATCCATAACTCAGTGTGTTCTCCCTGTAAATACTCAGTTGTTAAATATATTTATTTATTTTTTCAAAGACTTAACAGTCCGTGTCACAGGTTACACATGTGATATTTCCACTCTGTTGGGTTCAGCTTGTCCTCAGGTCCTCAAAACAAACACCAAGTCAGGGAAGAGTGAATCCAAAAGGCAATTTGGTCTGAACTTAACTAACTTGCCTGTTAGTGCTGCTGCTGTGTGGCTGCTGCTTCTCATTTCCATTTCTAGGATTGTTATTGCCTAACGTGTACTTTGTCACCAAGGTAATTGGCTGACTGCGACCTGCTTGTTTCCAATTTGTGTTTGCATTTGAAGAGTCCATGTGAATCTTGTAATTAAGGCCTCATGCTAGAGGAGCTGAAGACGAGAAGTATGACTTGCAACATGGAGAGTTTGAGCAAGTTGATCAAGTTGAAAAGAGCTGTGTAAGATTTACGGCTCATTTTGAAATATTAAGAATACAGTAATTGAATAGGCCATTGCTCTAATATATTTTGTATTGATTTATTATCTGGGAAAGCGACTCTTTTAAAAGTATGAGTATTCATAATAACGTGCATTGCACAGTCACTCATACACACAGAATCTTTGAATCCAATTAATTTACAATTAAACTACAACAGCAAAACACAGGTTGTGTTTGCCTGAAAAGGACCTGCCCATGAAATCTATTGTTGGTCAGGAGGGGCCACTGAACTGGGACACAGCTTGTGTCAGTGGCAGGTTGGGTTTGGTTACTACTGACCTGGACTCTCATCCCCTATCTTAAATAGAATATATACACGTAACAAGGTTGCTTGAATAGACATTATCAAACATTACACTTACTATATACTGTATGTCTATGCCTCATTTTTAATGGATGAGGAAGGTGACACTGTTTGTTTATTTGTGTGTGTGTTATGACAGTGCCAAGCGATAATGAGTGAGGTGCATTAGCCCTTCAGCAGCATGATCCGGGCTATATATAGAGCTAATTTAGTTTTTGTGTAGAGAGGGCTTGAGAGAAGGTGTGACTTTCAACAATGGAGAAGTTCATCATATGTGATTCACACAGTGGCTGAGCCAAACAACCTCATTTGTCTCTCTGATTTCCTCATGACACCGTGTGAATATGTGGGTGTTACTCACAGGATAGCTGAGGATGTTATAGAATACATTACAGTGGTAATGTGAAGCACACAAAGACTTCACGGGTTGGAAGGTTTCCTTGGGTATATGTGTAGCGGATTCATTTCCTGGAGGCAGTGTAAACTCAATTTGTATTGAACTCATTAAAGTACTGAGAGAAACTTTCTGGAGTGAGCAACAACCAGTACTGGACATTTTCTCAACTTCTTGAAACATAAAAAGAATCAAAGGGAACAAAAAAACAACACTTAAGAATCCTGTCACTGTGCAGGTGATGTTCGGTTACATACGATTGTTGCAAAGGCTGAGAAGTGCCTGTCTGACAAGATGACATTTTTTGGTTTATTTGTACATAAAGTCTCATTAAAGAACTGGATATATCAATGCACTTAGATGTCTTTATGATGTTCTTTAATTGAACGTTTGTCTAATATAACATTATTATAACTATATGACTGTACTTTTACACCACCTCAGACCTTTAATTTAAATCTGTAAGACAGGAACATGCACTTATTAAGTACTAAGTACTTAACGTAGGTAATGTTACTCAAGTGCACCTCTCCTGAACTCTTCTCCCCCCGGACAGCCCTGACTGCCAGTGGCTCAAATGATCAAACTGTAATCACATATTGCCGTATACCCTACAGTACAGAGTTTGCTGGCTTTAGGCCTCTGTTCTATTTGTGCCATTGTTACATGACATTTCTCAACAGTGACAGATGATGTCAGGTAACATCTCACCTGAAAGTTTCCCTGCATAATGTACCATTGCACTCCTCTAACTGGGGTTTACTAATACGGTCATTTTAAAGGAGTTGACTCAAAGAGACAGACTATGCAGGGACACTTATCTGCACTCGCCACAGTGGCAAGTGATCACTAGAATAGTATGATGGTATCTTTACAGGTTTGACTTCAGCAAAATGAGCCCCACAGGGTTATTGCTTACTTTACTGTTATCTTGAAATCATCTAATTAAAGGTTTTGATCAGTTGTGAGATGTCTTTTTTTGAATTCTAGTTTCATCATCTCTAATGCAGACTGCCCTGGTTCACATCTAATGACGAATATCGTATCAGAGCGTAGTCTGGAGAATTGCTGATTTTCACATATGGGGTTTGAGAAAAAACATCTCAGATGATGTTTTACTTTTTTTTCTTTCTTTCTTTTCAAATGTGTTCCACGAATTCATCCCTCTCAATGATAAAAGCTCATGTCTCTTTCTTCCCTGCTCGCTAAAGTCCAGAGAGGATGGTAACCCTCATCCCCAGTTAACTGATAGGCTTGATGTGTAATTAATGGTCTGACACAGGCTAATGAAGCTAATGACGCTAACTGTGCTAGCATATGGGTGTCCCATGGGGATCCACACTTGGCGCTCTAATTTAGATAAATGACGCCCCAGGTTATGCCGGGCTATTTGCATTTCATTTGATGGAGGCCAAGGGAGAAACAGGGATTAAACAGGGGGGTGGATAGATGGGAGAGATCAAACAGGAGAGGTGTTTGGAGGGATGGGAAGATGGAGGTGTTTACTCCCGTGGATGTATGTGTGTGTTGGTGTAAATCTCCCCTTGGCCAGGCATAATGCTTCTGTTAGATAAAAGCGATGGTAGGGGGGGTAGCAGCTGTCACAAACTGGCAGTAAAAGACAAAAAAAAACAACCACATATTACTTTTATGTGTGTGTATACTTTGTGGATCCACACAGGTTTGTAATTACTGTATATTGGCCCTTAGGAGACATGTCATTGTCAGCTAGAAAGTCTCGAGAGGAAAGAAATGTGCTGTATTTGCAGAGGATCATTGTTATATATGAGAGGCTCCACCTGTCAGCCAAAGATATGTTGTAACCTACTTGTAACACACTTAAAGGAGACTCAACTACACTTGAGAGATGGAGCAATCATTATGGAATACAGCACAACTTATTTATTTTTGTCGAAGTACAATTTACGGTAGCACGTTGTTGTGATTTTAGCAGGTGCTTGACCTCATGGACGACTCAGACAATGAATATATAATTAAGGTTGTAATGACTGTTTTCAATGGATGATTCTGGTTCAGGAAGTCTTTGGTCACTGAGAGATTGGTAGGTGACGGAAAACTGGTCTTCAGGCAGCAGATGCACTGATGATCAAAGCCCTCAGGTCAAAAGATGATCAGGCAGGATACTGGCACACTCTGAATTGAGGGAGGACGGACTGGCAGATGAAGTAGCCGGCAGGCAGGTAGTTACCCAAGGCAGGCAAAAAGCACCACAAAAGCACTGACACGACCAGCTTGACCTGGAGCCAATACTGAGACGACATCATTAGCTTAGCAGCAGTTTAAGGGTTTAGGACGGGATTAAGGCTGTGCTGTCAGGGTCATAGCCACACAATCCTCTTCAACCCCACTGCTGCTGTGTCGACAGGTGCTTGGGTTTAAACTGCATCTGTGATTTAATCTGAACCCCTTTCACCGTGTTCTATAGAAAATCACCTCAACTTCTGTGTGGGTCACTGTGTCTGAGGATTACATTCACCCTGCTGCAGATCTGGTTTAACTGATGGTGATAATACACATGAGTTTTTTTATCACTGAACTGGAAAAGCTGGCAACGTTATGGAGCTGTGTAATCTCTGAAATGCAATGAATACCATATATAGACTAGGGCTACGTTGTAGCACTGGCGGGCCCGAGCACCCGCACGTTGAAGCCTGTTGCGGTCGGTGGAGAGAGCGATCGATGACCAAGCGCATGTCTCCGCGTTGCATCCATTTTGCGCTCTGCGGCAGTAGGTTTGCCAGTAGGTGGCGCGATCACTATTATTACACACAGACATATAGATCTGTTCAAGTAGCCGCTCTGATATAGCGTGAGCAATTTTGTGTCAATTGGACAATTTTACCACAACGTAATTTTCACACTGATTAGAAGGTGGCGCTATGACCCTGAACTAATATTTATATGTGGAGCTGTTCAGATCAGTATTGTGATTATAGGTCAGTAGTTTGGAGCCGGTTGGATAATGCAGAGTGGATTAACAAAGTACTACTTTCCTGGCGAATCAGTAGGTGGCGCTATTACACTGAGGAAATATTGACACAGAGCTGTTCAGGCTTATACTATTATCATATGACAAGTGTGGTAGTAATTGGACAATGCACAGTGGACTTATGAAAACATCGCCTCGTCTGGCAAAGGATGATCCTTCGCCAAACATCAATGTTTACATGGTTTGAGGAAATGTCACAATTCTGACCTTGATCCAATGACTTCACTGAGGTCATTTGAGCTGTATATTGTAAAGCAGCCAGGAGCAGTTCATCAAAATATAAAACATTTCACTTCCTGTAGCCACCAGGGGGCACTGTGATTTCAAATCATGATTTCTGTGTAGATGTCATCAGGCCGGGACTCTTGTCTTACATGTCTAGTTTGGACTCGATTTGACCATGTATGTTTGAGATACACCATTGTTTTGATGGCGTTTAATCAAACTTTGACGCCACGCTACGGTCACACGGTGTGATGGAAAAAAAATCCCTTAGTCACTTTTTTTCTTAATCTTGTTTTGATGACACTCATCTGAATTTGAAGTTGATCAGATGAAAGCTCTATGACAAGTACATCAAAGAAAAAATATGGAATATGGCTAAAATGGACACTAAATTCAAAATGGCGGGCTTCCTGTTTGGTCTAGCATATCTATCCAATATACTTATTTGTTTGTTATGAAAAGACACATGCCCAATTCGATTTTTGTACATGTCGGCCAATCGTAGTTCCGGGGCTGCCTGTTAGGGGCGCTGGTCAGTTTTTTTGCCACGCCCATTCCTTAAAACAATATGAATATCTTCAGAGGGGGGAAGTTGTTACACACATGTAGTTTGAGTGAGATAGAACCATGAACACTGAAGTTAAAGCAATTTAGTGTTTCACGGCGAGTTGATGAACTTTGATGCCACGCCATTAATATGGCGTTTGACGAAAAGTCACAGTTATCTTATGCCTTCATTATCAATGTCTTGAGACCCATTTGATAAAGTTTGACATGGTTGAGGTCAATGGATGAGGAGAAATACAAGTGTAAGACATGCAAAAAAAAAGACATTTCCTGTTGCCACCAGGGGGCGCTGTGATTTCAAGTCATGATTTCTGTGTAGATGTCATCAGGCCGGGACTCTTGTCTTACATGTCTAGTTTGGACTCGATTGGACAATGTGTGTCCGCGATACAGATGCTCGTGTTTTGATGGCGTGGAACCAAACTTCCTGTTGTTTTTTTCACAATGCTCCTTGAGACTTTTTGTCATGACTGGTCACGATACACCTATGTCCCGATTTTGGTGAAGATCGAAGAAGGGGAAACCTAGGGGCTGGTTCCAGGGGGCGCTGTTGAGCCATTTTGCCACACCCAATTCAAATTTCTCCAGAATACTAAAAAATCCGCAGACCTTGAATTTCCTGCAAAGTTTCACAACTTTTTGAGCATGTCTATACCCTGAAAGCCCCCCAAAGGGAAATAATAATAATAGTAAAAAATTCGCCTCACACCGATTTCGGTGCTCGGGCCCTAAATATGGCATCTGTGTCACCAGATAACCACATCAACAATTGTGTACACAACGTAACCCAGGTTATGATTAGTCTGGTACCAGTGGATTGTCCACTGGTGTGGTCATGTGACCAATGGTGGAAACATTGTAGCACGTGGTGCAGATCCCCTTAACAGTACTAGCACAGCAATGTGGTTAAAGTCACTGGCCTGGGGCATGCTGGTCCGCCCTTAGAGACCCCCAAACCCTGACACTCCCTTGGTTCTAAACCGCAGCATATGTGATTGGCAGAGCGGCAGTTCACAGTGGTTTCTGTGGTGGCAGAGGTGATCATCAGTCAGTGCTGGTAAACGTTCCATGTATAAAAGTGTGCTGAACCATCAGAACAGTGTTTATTTTGTTTTACCAGACTGATGGGGATTTTTTCGAATTATCTTTATGCTCATTAACCCTAAATTAACCCTAAATTTACAGCAACTAGTAATCAACATCGGGCACACGGTTATCATTGTAAATTTAAAAAAAAGAAGATTTTTTTTTCTCCTGGTTAAGCATAATCAAATATTACCTGTCTATTCCCAGAGAAAAATTTGAAGGATGTCAATATTTGAAATTCTGAGTGCTTTTGGATACCTGACTTGTCCTTATGCAGATCTACAAGTTCTGGTGCCCCAATCCATAGCCCCCACCACAGAACAAATAAAACCTGACCTTCAGACATAATGTGGAATATGACCTGTTGACTTGTTGGTAATGCAGTTTTTTAACAGACTTCCTCCAACTTGTCAGAGTAGCCCAAATGGGAGCGAGGGCAGGGAAGCGTGAGAGAAACAATGAAGAACATGGGTATTAAGGAAAAGAAATACAAAAACACAGCTAGATAAGAAGACTCTTCCTCTTCACCCCAGGGAAGCCATATTTAAATCATGAACGCTATAACAATAAAGGTTTTCCGTGGTGGCCCTGCAGCCTGTAAGACACTCTCCCAGCTACATGGCACCAGGCAGATGTCAATGCTGTGGTTATGGATGGATACCAGCATGTGAGACCCAGGTAATATGTTCAAGCAGAAATGAACAGAGCCTACCTTTGGCTCTGTTGTTTAATGGATCCCAATAAGCTGCATGTTGATCTGTCTCTCTGCAGATAGCCGGCAAAGGACAGACTTTAAATTAACTGACTGTCAGTTATCACATAACACAGCTCATTGATACACAAGGATCAGGGCATTGCTGCATTCCATTATAGCTCATGAGACAGTGGTTGACATTCTATGCTGAATGTTCCTGTGGCTTTTGATGTATTTGAAACAGTTATTCATCAAACCGTCTCTGAGGTGGTCTCCTGTTTATAACTTCATTATTACTGACAAGTACTGAAACTACGGACTGAAAGAAAAAGGTATTTAATAAGAAAGAGATTTGCTTTGCATGACACTACGCACACAACAGCAGCTGAATCTATGAGGTCCGGCGATTTGCATGGATGAAAAAACTTTATTTATGATCACACAAGCAAGCATGTGGCAAATAGCACTGTGTACACACAGCTGTACAATGCAGCAACAGAGCAAGACATCAAGTCGGAGAACTAATAAAATATTATGAGAAGTGTGAGAGAAGTTTTGGCTTAATTCTGAAACTTTGGATGAATAAGAATATGGGTGGCTGCTACAGTGATTAAAATACATAAATACAGATCTAGAAAATCGAGCCAGAGGGAGACAGGGTTTACTGAAAGCAAACAAGGCTAAATAGCAACACTTTGCATATAAGTTGGCAGTATGAACTCAGAAGGTGGTGATTTTCACCACATCGACGTTGCATTCACAATTTCAGAGGGTCCCCAAGTGGCCACTGAATCTGTTTTAAGCTGTATGATATGAATATATAAAATGCAAATTGCAAAACGCTGTATGGTTAATTGGAGCTTTAGATAATAAAATGGTCAATATGCTACAGTAGACAATTATGTAGACAGCGTCCCATGTGGAGCGTAATATGTGGCATATTGTGGTTCCTCACTTTCAAATGTAACCAGGAATAATTCAACACTATCATCACCAATACCAACCTAGAAGGTCACATAGGAAAATTATAATCTGAATGCAGAGTAATAATAGTTTAAGCTATATTTGGAGAACATTTGCATTGGGCCAAAAAATTTAGGTTGGTTTACAGAGATTCCCACAACACATGTGAAGCACAGGACAAATGCAGGAAGGAGCAAACAATTAAAAAACAAACAAAAGGGCAGTGCAAGAGTGACTGATGAGTTAAAAAGTCACATTGTCTCAGTGACAATGACAACTGCATATTTCACTTCTGTGTACACAACAAAGATACAGATAACCACAACTGAATGTAAAAGCACACTTTTTTTTTATCTATTGTTATTTATGTCTTAATAAACACAGGCTCTCTTTATAAACACTCCTAGCTGCTTGTCCTTTTGCCAATACGTTTGCACCTTAGCATGCTCACACATGGGATAAAGCTTTGGCTCTGATTTCACCTCATTTGCAGCTGACTGCCTCGGAAAGTGAACCGAGTCTCCATGGAGACACTCAATCACTTCATTACACCGCTGTTTGCTTTGCTTATTTGTCCCCAGTGGTTCGTACCATTTCCTCCATTATGTGGGGGTGTGGTTGTTTTCTAATCTGCATGTGTATGTTTTTCATGCATGGAAATATACAGAGGATGGTAACTTTGACATCGTTTTAATGTATAATTTACATGGGATTATGAATAATTTGTGTTCTTTGCGAGTGTTTCCCTCTGCACTCCCGGCTCTTCTCTGTGGCAGGGGGTGGGATCAATGATTGACAGCTCACTTCATGCTCTGTAACTACGGCAGCTGACAAGGTCACGTCAAATGAAGCTATTTGGTGAGAGGGAGTGTTCGGGGAAATATTCTGCTTCTCTCTGTCTCTCTGCCCCGATCACACTAAACGTGTTCGACCCCCACAGCAGCTCGCCAGCGGCCGCAGTTATTTATGAATGATGGGTTAATCTAATGTAGACGAGTGAAAAATAGCAGATACAGCAGATCACCTGTCAATTCAAAAGAGAAGAGATAAAAGACAACTTTGTTCCTCAAACCTGATTTTTTTTTTGCCCTCCCTATAAAAGAAAAAGGCTTACACGGATATGTGTGCTTTTGTGCTTGTGTGTGTGTGTCCTCGTGCGCAAGTGTTTGATATCAGAGAAAGGATTTGAAGGGTGGCTTTGTCCCAGCATACAAATGCTGTTGTTCCTCTCCGAAGCCACAGAGCTGTTTATGATTATAGGAATTGTGAAGGTCAAACAAAGCAGCTGCTGCATCAGGCTTTGTATTTGTTATGCAGAATTTGTTCTCAGGTTTAGTACTGGAAATGACTGTTATTCAGAAAAGAAGCCATACTTTGATGTGGGATTGCATGTAATGGACACTTTTAGAATGAAAGAACTACATAATTGATCAGGGTATTTTTCCACACAGCATTGATGCACGCGACATCTAAAATGCCTACCACACTATTGAGTACATGAGATACAACAAATGTTGCCAAATTTTGGAAAGATGCAACACATATTTGAGATTGTGTATTACATATCTTTACACAACCACAATAACAAATAATTTAAATGCAGATTTCACATTTCTGAATTGTAGTGTTCCTAAGTTTCCGTGTGTTTAGGTGTCACCTTTGACAGCTCTTTTCTAACTATATGTAGTTGTTTTCAAAATTAAATTATAAGCATAGCAAATTTGACTTTGAATAAAACCTCGACCCATCCAGCCTAGGCTACAGGCACGAGTCGCCCCTCATAAAGGGATTTATTATAAAAGAGCTTCAGAATTATGTTTCGGTCGCAGACATCAACATTTGACCACTTGTAACTTGAAATTACAAGGAGGCAGTGGAAAAGCAGCCCAAAGGAGACTCAAAGATGCCTTGTTTAGAGTTAGCCTAGGGACTGTGAGAAAATAGTGCTGATTGCTGCTCCGGTGTCAGACCATGGTAAGAAAAGCAGCTTTCAAATCTAATTCAGTTCACCGCTTTGCGCACTCACTTAAACAGCACCAGAACGCTCCAAACAGTTCATCTACTCCCATCTTGTTCAATAGTTGCTGCTTGACCTAGGACCCTGAGAAGATTGAGTTAAATCAAATATTTAGTTATGTCCATCTGAATTTATCTAATCAATTCTATGTTTTTGTTCGTAAAAAGTTAGATCCATCCAATATTATGGTCTATGACTGGCTATTAAAGGTTCAGCTGTACTTTTACTCTGAAGTAAAAGTACAACTGAACCTTAGCAGCTGTTAGCATAGTAACACTTTGAACTCTAAATTATTTTGCATCGAGCAAAGACAAAGCAACACCGTGTTCAGTACAGCCTTACGAAACTATTAGGATGGTGGAATACTCTGTTAGTCAGATATGTATACTATCATAATAACTGCTACACTCCTATAAAAAAACAAAACACACGTTGATTAAAGATCCAGTGAAGTATAATTTACGCTAATCTCCCTTCCACTCTGTTTTCTCCTCTACTTTCACTTCGCAGACATTTCTAGAAGTAAACAAAGATTTAACCCTCGTGTCGCCATATGATTCAGCTCTAACGTACCTTCATTTAATCGGAGATGTCGCATTCATCACACTTTTAAGATTATATTATTGTCACTGACACATTCAGTAATAAGATGATTATGGGATTTACACTCTATGACCACCTCTCCAAGGTGCAGTCGATCATGAAGAAATATGCAGTGAGCCTTTCAAGAGGCAGCGCAGTGTTTCTTTGATTCTTGACTGAACATTGTTTCGAGTGAGAATTCTCCAGGGAAAAAAAAAAAAACTGGCAGAATATGAATGAAGTAGAGGGCCTGGGTAGACATAAAGGGGTGATACAATATTATGCATTCAACTTATGTTGAAATAAAACATATCTAACGTATTACAATTTAAATGAAATATTATAACAATATAAGATAATAATGTCACTAATACCTTCACTATTATAGGAGCAGGATTCACTTGTGTAACTGTAATTAATGGGACTGCTGATTCTGGGAGATGCACCTTCACCTGTAGTAATGAAAACTTGCAGATGTGGTGTGTGTCATTGGCCATTACGGGCTGAGTCACATTTTATGATAGAGCAGTGAATGGCACAGAAATGCCAGCTGTCAGTCATCATGTGGTGACTCATCGGCTAGAGCCTCTCTACAGGCCGGAACTCATGAGGAGGCATTTGCATTTGTAGCCCTTAACACAATCCAGAATGCTAATGTTTTACAATATTACAAAACTCGAGATTGACTCATGTCTAATCTGTATTGGGCAATAGGTGCTAAACAAATGTATTATTATTATGATAATTATTATTATTATTATTATTTTTTAGCTTTTTAAATGTTTGTAATTATTGTTATAAGAAAGTCGACCAATCAAATTAGTTAGTTAAGGCAATTGTCTCATCTTTAATGAAATGTTTCTATCGAATTCAAGTAGCCAATTGACAAATTACATGTGCCCACAAAAGAGAAAGGAAAGGAAAGAAAGGGTTTGATGTGACCAGACTTTCACTCTCACTGCTGGTGATAGGTATCACGCTAAAAGCTCACTGCTGTGGCTGCAGCCGGAGGTCAGCAGCTAAATGAACTTTTGTTCCATTTTCTTGAGAGGATCCTGCATCTGCATTGAGCCAGAAGTAATGGAAGTGTGGTGGAGCATTGAAGATTGATGCCAGGGAACTCCCAGACCTCTTCCCTCTGCTTTTTACCCTCTCTCCTTCATGTATAAATACTTTGCCGCTTCTTTTCTGCCTTTTCTGTTTTAGGCCGCTTTTCTTCATGTCTTTGCCACTGTCTCTGTTTTTTCCTCATCCCTCACTGACTCCATCCTCCCTCCTCTCCCGAACTCTTCCTCTAATTGTCTCCATCTGTGTGTCTTTCCACTGCCATTCTCCTTTCCATCTCAATTCGATCTCCAACCTGCTTACAAACACAAAAGTGGCCACTCTGTCTAAACAAGGACAGTTCACTCAGATGTCTGTGACCTATTCAGAGCTGGATTGTTCTACAATTGTACTTTCACTATAGAACACTTAAATTGTTGGTGCATTAAATCTGTTAATTTGTCAAAAGATTATCTAGCAGGTTTCCCTGAAATGTGGTAGATGAGTGAAACCAGGGGCTCACCCTGTGTCTTAAAATATACTTTTAAATTAAAAGTAATACTGATTAAAACAAAATTTGTTTGACATCAGGATGAGAACAATAATTTCTTATTTTTGGTTACATTTATTCAAAGCAGACCCTAGGTTTGTGTACGTGGAATGCAAACGCTGGATTCCAGTGTCCTGGACTTCATGGCTGGCTGTGTTGAACTGACTAGCATTCCATTCATAGAAAACATGGCATTTTAAACAGCCTTTGGACATTAGAGTTTTTTTCTGCAGCACTTCTTTGCTACTGACACCTGAGATGTTGATGTATTACATTACATTTTTACAATCATGAAACTTAATTGAGATTTCATGATTTTTCATGATTATTCTGCAGAGGAACACAGAAGTAGGTCCAAGTGGACTCTTGAAAACAGTACCAGGAAAATTGTGGTAAAAATGATGTACAGGTTAATTTATATTTTTTCAGACATAATCCACAATTAGAGGGTTTCCTACAAAATCTATCATTATGTATAAATAGTTTGTTATTTGTTAACTAAAGTCATATCAACTGTCCACTAACTCTAAAGATTAATTTAGGGGTAGTTTTTCTTCCCCATACCCATGTTTGAATGCACAAGCTCACTGTGAAAGCGGGTAAAACATGTATGTGACAATGAATATAATATTGAAAAATACTACATTATCTTTAGACAGTTTAGTTTCTTTACATGTGCCACATCCCAAACTAACCTGCATCTCCCCTTATTGTTAAATAAATTAAAAGTCCATCTTGAAAAATGTAGGTTTCTCATTTAAATAAATCCTCTATTTTCTACTGAACAGGATTAATTTCACTGCAGTTTTAAGGTTGTGGAGGTGGCTCAGTGAGCACCTCCAGGCGAACCAGGGAGAGGTGAGCTAAAACTAGGTGGCCATTCAGCTCTCCCTGGAATAAACAGACAGCAGCGGAGCTGTCAGAGAAAGGCAGGGACTGAGACAGAAGGATAGAGAGAGACTTCAGGAGTAACACAAGGGATGAAGACAGACACACAAGGAGAGCCTGGAAGAGGCTGAGCCGAGAAACCTGAAAACGTTTGTGGGGGACAATTTGTGTTGGTTTCACTTATATTTTCTCACGTGTGGTGGAAGAAATAAAGAATGCTGAAAAGCAAATGGTTTGTCTCTGGCCATTGTGGTGAGACCCAATCCCAATGTCCCCTGGTGAGTTTTAATGTTGTTGATTAGGTGCTGGTTGTACTCTACAATACAAAACAGCAACCAACATTCACCATCTCCTACTTCATGCCACATCTCCTAGCAACAAATACTATGTACTTATATCGTTTCCAACAAAGTAGTCTAGTCTAGTACTTAAGTATATGCCTTCATCTAACTTCACTTCCTTTATTGCATTAATGCGTGTTAGTACAGTGTGCGCAGCACCCTGCTGTGATTTTAGTCATCATATGTGCTAAGAGGCTCTGATCAGTCACAGCTGAAGTAGCTTTTAACCACATTTATCATATTTACAACTATATCCAGCATTTATGCAACATTGATTACCTAGAGTTCAGTGAGAAGTCTTAATCTGACCCGGGTGGCTTATATCCACAATGATATAACACTGCTTCGGTTACATGGAATGTACTTCATGCCTAGATCAAATATAGCCCACAATTAATACATAACAATTCCACTCCATTAATGTTTTCAATTTGTTGTGTTACAAAAAGCTAGTGACGGAGAGGCGGTGGTCTAGTGGCAGAAACTTGGACTATGGTCAGAGAAGGTCTCTGGTTCAACTCTGGTTCGACTCCATGGAGAAACAACAAAAGACGAACCTACCCTGTCTAGTGCCCCTGAGCAAGGCACCTTACTCCCCCAACATCTGCTCCTCGAGCGCCGTACATGATCGCTCACTGCTCTGTGTGTCCTGCACCAGATGGGTTAAAAGCAGAGATTAAATTTCCCCACCTGCATGAGTGTGCCTTTGCATGTCTGTGCATGTGTTTGGGACTAATAAATGCATCTTATCTAGCATCTGATGGTACGGTCTCTTTGCTGTTTATTTTCAATGTTGAGGATGCAGCCCCCCCCCCCCCCCCCACCCGATGATTAGATGTCCATTAAAAAAGTTGCATGTTGCATTACATCACTCAACTTCAATTGACAGCACACTACATTGACTTTTATTCTTTATTAAAACCACATAATTTCTCTTTTCAAAGCAGCAACTGTTAGTCTAAAAACAGGTGTAACTGTTTGGGTTTAGGCCAAAACCAATTCAACAAGATGTACTGTTGTAATGGTTTGTTGTCGTCACACCCAGCTTTGCCAGATGGGAAATGTTGAAGAATCTTAGGAGAAGCTTAAATGCATCATAGTTTGATAAAAAAATCATTGTATGCAACCAGAGTAAGGATGGGATGCTCAATACCAACACTTGGAAGACATGTCAATATTCCAAAGCGTTCAGTGTACAGCAACGTTCCTTTTCAAGGCACAAGGCTCTTAATTCGAAACATAAGACAGGAAGAACTTGCGTCAAGCAGTCGACACGAGTCACAGCGTCATGACGTGACAGTCATGATCATCATCACAAGCTTCATTCTCAGGAAAGACATCACGTGAGAGACGATGCCTATATACAGGCGTGATCTATATTCTTCTATCCAAATAACAACTGATACCAGCGAAAACAATAATATGTTTCACAAAATGATCTAATTATCGTACATCATGCATTATTGATCGTACAGAGGATAAAATCATCGTACAAATATGATAATGATCGTACATTTGGCAACACTGGTCACACCCTACATTCACTGTTTTGAATTTTCATTGATTCAAACATGATAAATGGCTGTCCTTGACGAAAAATTATGAGGAAATGAAAGGGTGCAATTTCAATTGCAATGAAACCAGTTATTCACTAACAGAGAACAGAGGACATGTGACAGTGTTTGAGATTTAGACTTTGATTTTCAACGTGTATGGGGTCTAATGTTTGTTTTTCCAGGAACCCATTGTGTAAAATCGGTGTAAATGAAAATCCGATGTATGTGTTCCCAGGTGATATCATGGCATACCGGAAAGTGTGTGACGCCCAGGGTGGCCCACTGGTCGGTGAGGGTCCACACTGCTCTGGAGGTCTGGACTGGGACCTAGACAAGGAGGAGCTGCAGGAGCCAGGACCAAGCATGGACCGAATGCAGATGCAACATATAGACTGCCAGAGATCAGGTAGGATTTGGTTGAAATGGTATATTCTCCCAATTTCCTATAAACTCAATGCCAGTTAAGATATCTGCCAATGTGGTAAAATAGAGCAAAAAGTTCCAATACGTCTTTTAAGTGATTCAAGAACAGCTGTCAATCCTCGTTAAGCAGACTTGCAGGGCATGGTTTTATAAAATGGTCACAAAATAGAGATTTTAGGCTTCCATAAAAAAACTAATGGCAACCAGGTCTTTGACACTGCAAAGATGCCTTTTAGTTGTGTGACTGTCCAACAGTCTAACAGTCTATGATCTTTGTAGCTTGGACACCAGCTAGATTTTGGGTATGATTCCCATTTATAGTATGCCCTTTTACTGACCAGCCTGAGACCAGACCAATCAGTGAGGTCAGATTTCCTTCCATCCTTAAACCGGTTTGGTCAGTCACAGCCGGTAATCTTCCTCTCACTGAACCATCATCATCAACAACTAAGATGGCTGCTGATGTGAAAATGTCTGTTTTATTCGCTATAGCAAAAGATGCAGAACTCAGATGTAGACTGTGCTGGTCTATGCCTGTTTTCACTTTTCTGCCACTCGTCACATCATCACATGTTAAGTTGCGCTTATTGATTGTAGGTCTATTCAATTACATCCGGAGGCATTTTGGCATGTGACCCTTGATAATTCCTGTTTGAAATTGTAAATTAATTGAGAGGTTCCAGACTCATATTCACATTTTAATTGGTCTGGCAATGTCAAAACTAAACATAACATGCCTCCATACTGCTCATGTGGTTTCATCCTAGTGCCTGGAGGGCCCCACCGCATTTGAGTCAAAACTGTGTTATTTACCCCGAGCAAAAATGTCTGCTGATATCTTCAGTCGAGGTGCCTTCAGGGACCGTCAGAAATGATAATGTCCGCTGGCTTAAACCACGATGGAAATTACCTCGTTTCAAGTCGAATATGAATGTTGGGGCTTCCGGACACTGGGACGACACCTCACAAGCAGTTTGGAGGAATGTTATGTTTTTTTTTGTTGTTTAATTACGTCTGAAGATAGGTCATTAATGTCTTCAATTGTATTGGATTCCGCTGCTACACTTTTTATCCCTGAGACTCCAGAAGTGTTTGTTGACTTAAACACTACCTCTCCATCGGCATAGTGGTGAGTAGGTAATTGGATCATTTTAATTTCTTGGGGAACTACCACTTGAAAGCTAGCATCAGAGAGTTAAGAGATATTTATACAGTGCTGCGTCAAGTAGCAGCAACAAAATCTGACATTCAGAAACAATTTACACGTATGTAACGTGGTCACAGAACTGTGTTTATAGAATGTTTTGCATCAGCTTCAAATTTGTATTAACAATAATAATCAAGGACTACAACCATAATTAAATGTAATTCAAGGGCCCATTGTATTACAATTAATTACATGCCTCCATTGACAGTTTATGCATAGTGACCAACAGATTACAATTTCCCTTGCTCAATTTTCCTTGCACCCAAAACCACATTATCCTGACTTTGTCATTGCTATAATTGAACAAATCCTTTGGTGAAACAGCAATTGCGATACCAACCATTTAACGAGATGCACATTGAATTATAACTTACTTGAAGCAATATAACATGTTTATAAAGAGGTGATTTGTTTGCTCGACTAATAGGACAAATCAAACTCATTACATGTAAATAAATATTGTCTAACTGATGTCCTGACACTTAGCATGATGGAAATGTGCATCATTTATGAAACATTAATGAGACCCACACTGCTCCTAACAGCAAAAATAGTACTCAAACCATGAGGTAGACAATATTAAATTGTGGTTTATATTGCACTTACTGGTTTGACGTACCGTATTGTAATAAGAATTGGTTTAAAATGTGCTAGTAACAGATTGAGCCTGCTGTGCATGATCCTTTCAGATCTATTCATTATTTAACATGTTTATGATGCACATTTGATACAGTGATACTTTGTCAGTTAGGCTGAAGTTGGTCCATTTTATTTTCTGAATGGTAGAATCGTGCCAAAAATAATTTCTGTTTCATGCATTTGATCATCCTAAAATATTTTTTGTAGAGAAATCATTCCCAACCATTTACAGATGATTTAAGACGTTTCACTGCAGAAAAATGCTGCATTTAATGTGAAGAGTTTGCTACTGACAGCAGCTGCAAAAGAGAGAAACTTCATAAGTATCCTGAAGCTAGACTTGAGTTCTTCGGCTTTGAATTTTGCCTGGAGCTCTGTATCAGTGGCGGAGTTCCATCCTCACAAATGCCTTCTGAAGCAAGTGGGCTGATCGTTTCAAAACTCGGCATTAAGTATTTACTCCATTTCCCATTTACAGTTACCCCAAAGCAGTAGGAGTTTGGTAAGTTTGAACCAGCTCCAACTGTTTCTCTGAAAGAAAAGACCATAGAGGCTTTGCTTTGATTAATATTTTGGTTTCACTTGATTGCACAAGATGATCAATATTATGATATAATTTGGGTATCTGGCAGGTCTACCGTCCCAATAACTCTGGAAAAAAACAACTCCCGCGATTTGTTGTGGTTCCTCTATGTCAGAAACGATACGCTAGAGTGCGTCGAATGGGATTACAACTGAAGTAAACGCCACAGTCACACCATGCCCATGTAGGGAGTCTCGCTACATGGCCTTGGACGAGCGAGCTAATGCTATTCAGGCTCGCGAGCCAACCGGGCCGGTAGAACCCGACTAGTGTTAGCTCGCTGCTGCTACCCGTCAGACATTTAAGTGGCCGCATAAACAAGGGACCCCGGGACACATTGACTCAACAGTGTCGAAGGATGCTGCTGCTGCGCCAGCTCAAGCTCCCACTGCCCACTGGGGAGCTGGGGATCTCGCAGCCAGACTTCAGCACACCTGAGTCAGGTTCAAAACAAAATGGTTGCAAGATTGTATCTTCATCTCCAGTAGCCATATTTCTACAGAGGTAATGGATTGCAAAAAATTGAATTGGGCGCTTGTATTTTGTGAAGGGGGGGGGGGGGGGGGCACTCAGAACAGGTCAATCTGAGGAGAGCTGTTTTAGACAGGGTAAAAAGGGTGCTGTTTTTAAATTATCCTTGTGGTATTTTGACCAAAATATGTTACAGACATTTCATTAAGACCCCAAGGATCTTCACGTAATGCAACAAAAGTGATTATTGGGCTAGATTAAAATTAGAGGATTACTAGGCTTCAAGCTCTGGAGAAAATTAATTTTGGAATTAAATATAATCTGTAGGTAAGATACTTTGGTCTGAACCCAAGTAACAAAATAACCCCATCATATTAACAACAGATTTTACAGGTTGGTCATGGTTGTCACTTTCAGCGTGTTCAGACCCTGGCCCTGATCCTGACCCCGAGTTGATGGAACCCATCCAGCCTTCAGTTTCTGTTTCACCACATGGTCGGTTTGAACGACTCCAGGAAGATCCGAACTACATCTCCCACTTTACCAGGGCTCCTGCTCACAAAGGTCAAAGACGACTTCACTGCTTCCTGCTCAGGTAATTCAGGATCGGCCAGTGTAGTCTTTTGCATGACCAATTATTTTACGACAAATAACCGAATATTACAAAAATGAAATGACCCTTGATAGGAACAAAAGGTATCCCAACCCTGGTCTAGCCTGTATCTTTAGGCTCCACATAATTAAAACCAATCACACCATTGATTGTTCAGGCTGATGGGTTTATTTCTGTTACCCTATGCATTAATTGCATTAAAGGAGTGCACACTCCTTCACACATAGTGGCAGTAGCTCTTGCACCTTCCCCACAAACTGATCAATTTGACACATGACTTGCAAGGATGGATAGGTTGTTTATTACCCACCTAAGCACCACTGAGTTCAAGGCCTGAATGATGCCCTCAGGTGTTGAGTAACTTGCCCCAACACTGACTCAGCTGCTATGAAAAGGCAATAGCACCCTGTCAAATGTCCAATTGCAAATCAAGCACAAGCGCCATCTTACCTTTAAAGTACCTGAAACAGTGAGTAATAATAAACTATAATAAACTATAACTGACTCCCACATTATCTTCCAGGTACTTCCTGGCTGCAGTGGGGCTTTTTGTCCTGGGTCTCCTCATTGGCTGGTTCACTCACACGCAAAGCGTGAAACGTCCTGTGCCCCAGTTCGATAGCTCGGACTTGCTGGAGGAGCTGCTTAAACGAATCACAGCCGAAAAGATAGATGCTCTTCAGAAGTAAGTTCTCAATTCTCAATCAAGTTTTTCAATTGAAACACAAGGATGGATTTAACATTTTTACTTCAAACTGCCATTACCTTAATTTCTAGACAATTTCCATAGACATTTACACATCATTTATTTTTTATATGTACACATCTACTACTTACAACAAACAACCACTTATGTTTTACATTTTTTAAATCATACCCTAATGCTCATATGGATAATTTTTGTAAGAATTGAGGGCCGCTTATGTATATTTCTCTTAGAAAGGTAATTTTTGCCGTTCACCCATACACACGTTATTATAGGGCATCTATATGCATCACTCTCTCTCTATCTCACACACTGGCGGCAAAGCCTTGAGGGGATATTTGGAGTTAAATTCCGACAGATAGGCAGGGTTAGGGTTAGGGTTAGAAATGGGGGAGACTGGGATTGAACCTCTGACCCTCTGGTAAGTGGACAACATAGCAACAGCCAGGAGGTGTTTACTTGTCGCATTTTTGTGGGGAACGTGATATGGAGAAAATCGGCCAGGTGAACACTACTGACACAGGCATGAAAAGAACAATATAGAAATACAAAATGTCAGGAGATTTCAAGAAGATGTTCAGCTGTTGTTCAGAGGAGAGAGAGGTATGAGGCAAACATATTATAATTTGATAGCCAAAGATTCAATATAACCATTATCAAGTGTGACCTGTTTTCTTATAGCCAGGTGCTGATCTATTTTTATCCAAGGATAAAGATAGAGGGGAAGACTGATATAAAAAAGGGAAAGAATGGAAACAAGAGATAAAGGCTATATACCAGGTGGCACATCTTTATTTTTATTTTTTTTACAATGATACAAACCTCTATCAACCTGAACGCTGCCTTCTCCAAGCCAAAGGATCATGGGATGCTGGGGTGTATGTGTCTTTGTGAGATAACTGGCTTTGCCACTGAACTGAGACAATCATATCACCATGGTTTCTCTCTGTTTTTTTCGCCGCTCTTCATTATTTATTTTCTCACATTTACATTTCAGGGTGCCAGAAACACCACCCACCACCACCTCACACACCCATCTATAATCACACAAGACCCACACACGCTGAATCTCTGCCATCTGTGAGGATAATAGAGTGTTTGTGTCAGATGATTGATGACACAGAGAGAGATACTAATGATATTAAATGGTTATTTTCACCAGCTACTAATCCTCAGTTAATTAATATATCATTTGTTATGATTTACTTATCCGTGCCCTCTGTCAGCACTGTGTCAGACCTGTGTAAACTGTAGCAACAAAGCCCTGCATTATGTTGTGCCCTTGTACTATGGTGGCCTGTAGTTGACCTACACTGAACAATAAGCCACATTTTTCACAATACAGAGGATTTAATTACCTCATTAGAGGCTAGTATCCACAGAAGGGTCCAGTCAAACGATTGGCCAGGTCATGGTTGTGGCCATGTGTACACATATTGTTTGCTTTCTGCGATAAAAGTGGTATAAAACACTGTATGTTCAGTTAAGAAATGGATATGTGAGCTTTTTACTAATAATCTAGAGGAACTATGTGGAGGGCTATGTGGGAAATATGTAAACTAAGATCTTGATTTCTAGCACTATCAAACCTGTGGTGTGGTTCACTTTTTCTTTGACAAGAAAGAAATGATAAAATGTTTTAACAAACCAACAGAGAGGTCTTAACAAATACTCACATACAGCAAAGTATCCTATTAGCAGAGTATTCTAATAATATCAGGAAGCATCATGGGCCCTCATCAATACACAAATGCCATGTGTGGAAGCCAATAAGATAGACAGTTCACAGTACAGACATACACACTGGAATTAGGAGATAAATGTCCTCTCATGGTGCTCTCGCTGTTCGTCTCTGTAAGACAAACAAAATGGCTTCAGCTTGATGTTGAGCATTCGTCAGCAGAATTTAACAGAAAGTCTTCACTGTGGCTGTATCCTCATCTGCTTTGAAAGGTAGATGAATGTGTAAGTTTGTTTGGTTTGACTCCAGAATATATGTTTGAAAGACATTTACTTTCTAAGCTCATCACCAGACAGTTTCATTTCATTCCAGGTTGAAAACTCAGTAATATATTTCAAGTAGGAGATTTTTAAGACGTAATCATTCACAGGAGCAAGGCAGCAAATGGTTTGACTCATTGCACGAACAACGTTCCACACCCACTCACTTTCCCCTCGTTGCTCACTGTATCAGGCAGAGGTAATTGACAAATAAGGCTGCCTGAGCAACTGGGTGTTGAGTCTGGCAGACGAGAAGTAAAAGCGAGACAGAGGCGAAGTGAACGACACGTGGAAGGAGCTGTCAAGACGGAGACAGACCTCAGAGAAACGGGAAGAGTAAGGAGGTGATGGCGGAGGGGGAGCACATTTGAACAACTTTGCATGTCTAGACAGAGGAAATATCTCGGTGTGAATTAATTGCTGTATAGTTGTCTACCATTTTCCGGCATTAAGTGATTGTTATGTCTGCTGCTGTCTAGCTTTTATTCAGGGAATAACAATCAACACATGTATTGTTCAGAACAGAGTCCATGGCACAGATAGATAATCTTTGTTAATGAGTTTATATTATATATACTTTTTTATTCCTCAAACAAAGGACCTACAGTATGTTTTTCCATCCCTTAATACAATGTGTTGAAGGTGGGATGTAAATGAGTGGCTTGAGCGTGGTGGAAAAAAGAACTCTCAGGAAGACTCAGCGATGAAGATGTAAAAATTGGATTATTTATTGTCCCATATTAAGGCCGACAAGGCAGAATTAACTAGGAATTATATAATTAATAAAAAAAAAAAGCAAGAAAAAATAAACACTTGCAAATAAGAAAATAAAGCGGCACGTGGGCCCAATACAATACAAATATCAATATACTTCTCAGCATAACACTTCCCAGGGGAGCTCTCAGACTTACGTCCTTACCTTAGCTGCCTCCTCTACAGACTGAACCCACAGGCTTATATGTGATCTAACCTCGCCCCCACAGTTGGAACAATCCAACATAAAATCAAACACAGGGGCGTCACAGGTAAAAATCCCCAAAGCTTTAACAGCTTAGCTCAAAAAATCTTTATGACTGGAAAACACTTTTACAACATATCTCTCATACCATTGCTCCATGAAGGCATAGCCAATTAATAATATACCGCCTTTACAAAATAAAATAGTCCGCTGGTTCACTTCCGGCTAACCCGGAAGTTGAACTCCTATTTACTTCCGTGTCGCGGTCCGCTCGCTTTCAACACAAACGAACAGAGATGCGACGCGGAACCACGGTAAAACGTATGCTGTGTATAATTGAATAATGTAAGATTTAAAACTAAATAAACGGAACATTTATAATACAAGACTTTGAATGGTGTGATGATTTTAACAGAAAACTGACGGGTAAAAAAGGTATTTAAACTGTAGCGGTGTAATGATGGAAGTAAGCTTTTGGATTATGCACGGAGGTTTATATGAAAATGGATGAGTTAAACAAACACGGTAAATGGACAAGACATGCAACACAAAGTTAACCGAATAATGGTTCATGTAAACGGGCAGTGCACTAATGCCGTGACGGTCGCCGTGCGCACCGTCACAAACATTTCACATTGGTAATAATAACTTGTGTAAACGGGGCAGTGTATTGCTGCCGTGACGGTCGCCGTGCGCACCGTCACACAATGCCAAGTCAAAACTTAGTTCTTTTATTTTATTTTTTAAACTTGGCACTGTAGAAACTTTTTGCAGCTGATACTTCTTGAATTTACACTTCAAAGAGGGGGATGAGTATGCAAGCTACTTTGAGAGAAACTGGATTAAGTTCAAATCCCTGGAAGATGCTAATACTAACAGGTTTCCCACTGTTAGTATGTTATCCTGTCTAATACCTATTTCTCCTGCTAATTGTGCTTTAATAATTAATTCACTGTTACAGCTGTAGTGGAGTGCATCTTAGTTTATATGTTTTTTTCCCTGAATACAGCCCGGCCCACACATATTTCAAAATACTTCAATCTTACCAGGTTTTTACCAAGTAGTTGGGATCTTTTTTGGTGGGGTTGGAATACTTTTGATGCTGCTCATCAGACCCCTGGGCTGTAATTGTGACTGATTCTGGCTGGACGACTTCTCACAATGACAAATCTCTATCTAGCTGATATGGCTTTTTATCTGGCTGATATGGATCTTGCTGCGCTGGCTTCAGAACAACAAGCACCATGGATCACTATCTTGTTATGGTTGGAGTCTTGTTGCCGCGCAGCTGTGTTCCCTGACCGCTCATTTTTTAGATGAAGACGTATGCAGATGCATACCTCATTTGAACAGTCAATTTGATCACTGAGGTAAATGTTTGTTAGAGCTATTGTTTACTTACTTGTTAACTTTGTGCTTGTTTATCACATTTAGACGAGTACCAGCGGTCTCTTCACTTCCAATCATGACTGACCTGAAACACGGGCGGTTGACTTCACAATCGATGAGTGCATCTTTGGAGAGATATTTTGTACCTTCCTACAGTTGATATGTATTCGGCCTCCTATCTCAACCTTTGATTCCATGGTTACTGCAAAAGAGTGTGTATCCTGTAACAGAAATGAATAGAGGACTTGGTGAATCCCCCTCTGACCTTGATGTGTGAACTGAGTCCTCCTGAGAGAGACAGTAAATAACCTGTGATTTCAGAAAACCGGATTATGTCCAACACAGGTTGGTCTGAGAAGATATAACTAAATACAGCCTCAGAGTCTGAAATGCTCGTTCCACTTCAGTGTTTACTTCCCAGCTCATTATGCTGCTAGTTGACTTTATCCAGTAAACAAAGTCTAATTTGTTCTGACATTTCAAACACTTTCAAGTGAGTTGAAGGTTTTATGTATGTTTTTTTTTCAAGGAAGCTGAACTCCCCTTAAAAAATTGTTTAAAGAGCAAACAGCTGAAAGTAGGCTGAATGGAGGAGTGCTTGGTGAGATGACTTTACTGAGCCATGTCTCGGTATAGGTTTCAGGAGGTTTTATGAAGGTGCAGCCACTTTAGGCACTAATCACCGAGGTTGAGCTATTTTCCTCAGACAACTCAGGATTTAAGCCCAGGTTAACGTACGTTAACCACGTATCAAACACAATACAAAGATGTATTGCAATAATGCTTTAAAAGTGATACCATACAACAGTGTGCCTTTAGGCATTCAATAAATGTGGTTATCAAAATCAAATATAAAACATTAAATCATAACTTTAATTGGTAAAGTTACCTCGGGGCACCACCCTTCAAAGGAAGGGAAAAGATAGCCAATTTATTGATTAAGATCAGTCTCATTTAGATATAGTTTGATTATAAATCTCAATATTTACTGTTCAAGATTATATAATGAACAGTGAAGGTTACGGAGCTCTTGACAGTGTAGAGGTTGGCAAAATTCACTTATGCAACATTAATGAAAGAACATTTGTGAAAGAAAAACATTTATTATGAATAAAATAAAGTATAAAAACATAAGTTAGTAATTACTAACAAATGCACTAACTAAACTAAGATGTGAGTGTGTGTCTATGTAAACCAGGATATTCTCAAAATGGCCAAAGTTCACACCTTCCTCAACATGCTTTCAAAATGGTAGCTGACCACCTAAAGATAGCAGCCCCCCCCCCCCTTTTTCTTCTGAAGTGGGGGAGGAGATAACTAGGTGTGGAGATATGCGTGTGTCTGTGTAAATGTTAATCAGAGAATCAAAGAGTCAAAGAGAGAAAATCTGTGAAGCGCCTAGCTAACATTAACTTTTCATTCAAATTTTAACCACAATATCTCCACACATAAATTTTCAAATACACAGTCTTGCTTAGCCTAGTATAATAAGTAAGCCCAGATTATGTTACCAGTCCTTGGAAAGGGGGAAAGGAATTGAAGAAATGAAAATTTGAATCAAGTGACCTCATGTACACTTGGCATGTGTTTGCTGGTGCACACAGCATTCGGTTGTTAGCTGGAGAAAGGGCTGTGCTACAAATGAGAAAAAGGGATTGCAAAATGGCAACTCCTATGTGGGTGTTTCTTTCTAGAATGCAGAATTAACTGCACAACAGCTGTTAGTAAAGACACCTGGGTCAACAATCCCTGTAATTGATTATCCGTGTTGCTTTGCACACTGTAGCCAAGGGTAATTCCTCTTCTGGAAGGGGGTGATCTGACAAAAACCTGAATCAGCGAAGGCTACATCGTGACTGAAAAGACCCAATCAGCAAGTGGTTATGAGTGTCTACATCATCGCTTCCACACATCCCTGTTTCTGCCCGCCCAGACTAAAAAGCTGCCCCGGAGTTTTCAAACTCAAACTGGGACAGCTACATTTCTAAACTTCTCCTTTTAAAGGGTTCTAAAAGTCCCAGGTAGTGTGGACATCAGGCTTAGCAGAGCTGATGCGTTTTCATGTGCAAACTTAGGAGTGAGGATGTAGCCTTAGATGTGGGTGGCTGACAGCTCTCCAGTACAGGAACAAAAAAACAGAAAGAACATTGGAAACATTTCTCACTGTGGTCATGGACACCGGTCAGAGAGAGGATGTAACATAAAGTATTTATAGCATCTCAGTCTCGATGAGGAGCTTTGTGAATAGCAACCTCTGTAGGTGTACACGTGTTTCTGAGCTATAATCCATCTACAGGTTTCCATACAGTCTCTCCTAACTGCAGTTCACTTTACTGATTACAGACTTCGCATCAAAGCTCTTTTAATCACTGAAATCAGCTGATTAGGTTGTACTGACTTCTTTATTTTCATGATTGCATGAGCTTTTTTCTACATCAGACATCCATTGATGGATAAACATGAGCCCTTATAGGATACAATAAAGTATCAAATAGTACAGATGATTTCAAGGTCACTAAACTAAAAAGGGAAAGACCATAATTCTCCAAATTTCCTTTATAATTTTAAATCAAGATTCTTCAACTACAGCTCCAGTCATTACTACCACGTATGTGGAACTGTATGTAACCATAGCAACAGCATACTTCCTTTTACACTGCCTCCGAGTTGAATAAGCCTCTCACGAACACAGCCTCAACAATATGTTGAACACATTAAGACGCACCTATATAAGTGTGTTTACAATAAATTACACTGCACATGTCTTACAGTGTTGACTCACTTCTGCAGGTCATATAAATCATCCAGATAAGTTTGGGTCAATTAAAGAGCAGCTACTGCGATTTGATAAAATTCCTCTACAGGTCTTGATTCAATGTGGATTTAAAAAAAAAACACTAGCGGGAGCTGGTGACGTTTGATGACTTCAAGTGATGTAATATGAGTCAACATCCACTGGCGCTGCAAACTGTAAATTTGAAGAGAAAAAAAAAATTATGGGGTGTAAAGCTCTCTGTTTGGGTGCATGAAATAAAAATAATATCTCTGGCTCTGGTTGATTAATTGCTGTTTTTGTTTGTTAAAGTTCAGGAGTTTAGGCGTGCAAGGTCAAACCTTTGGTTTACTTCCTCATGTTCTAAAGAGAACAAACATAGAATAGTACATACATCTCATAAATGTATTACAAAAATAAATATGATCCTAGATATGTCTTTGTGAAAGAAGATATTCAAATATTTTCCTTCTTTTCTTTTCTATCTTTTCAAGAGAATAGCACATCAGAAACTGAGATCGCCATAAATGGCAGTTAGCACTGAAATGGCTATTCAATTGATTTGTCAATTATCAGTACATTAATAATGTTTCAGTAATCATTTGATCTTGTAAGCCATTCATCAAGCAGACAACGCAACAACTGATACAACAGAACATTTCAAGAGTCCACTTTGTTCTTGTTACAAATTGCTATTGACAGTTTATCCGAGCATTGCACGATTAATCAGAGAAATCACTGATGGATCAGGGATTTTTTATTCTGGCTGGAGTGTTGGATGACAAAATTAAGTCTGCAGAGGTCGAGGTTCTCTGACTCTTTGTCCTTTGCATGCATCAGGCTCTAAAAACATTGGCTCCTAATATTTGTCATAACATATCTCAATGTCATCTTTTGTTACGCTCTCCTCAACACCACCCACATCCTCATTTCCTTGTCTGTCCAAATGTCAGTGAGTTGGGCTGGATCTCGTTTAAACAATTTTCATCACCCGATTCTGAGTACTTTTATTAATATATATTTACAAATATGATGCTGTCTTCTTTTTCTCCCACATTAACGGCTTCATTTAAAATGACTGGCTTTTGACGCTGCACTTGTTAATGAACAGTGCACAGACTCTTCTACTAGGCAATTAAACTCAGAAAATGACACTGACACGACATCGACAATGACTCTGTACTTGTAATGTGATTGGTAACATTTGAGCACTCAGGTTAAATAACTTGACAACCAGCATCCCTTTATTTGAACACAGTTACATTAATTGGCTGTCGCAGCTTTCCTGTTAACCTGGCTCACATGATGTCTGTGCAGCGTGCAGACTTGCATACAGCTGCATCTCTATGCCTGCGTCTTGTCTGTGTGTGCGGTGCCAGTTCGAGAGTCAGCCGCTGTCAAAACAACACCACTGGCAATAACATTGTATTTGGCGTTTCCAATAACATCAGACTGTGAATATGGCAAGATGCTGCAGAATAGATGAATACAAACACGGCATAATAAGTGAGACAGCATCTGAACTGAGATATTATGCAATTTGCAGCAGTTACATTTAAATTATTCTAATGTGCAATGTCCCAGTGTTTGGTTGTAGAATGTTGACAGGGTATATTTTATTCTCATGAAAATAATTTCTCGCTGATATGAAAGGATGATTGTGTGTGTGTCAGGGGAGTACACGGACAGGGGAACGCAAGAAACAGATGGAGATGGAAAGGGTGAGCTGGGTCCGGGAAGTGAATACAAATAAAGAGAGAGAGAGAGCATTGTAGGCCATGGCAATGCAGACTGTCAGTGTTTGCACTAGCAGGATTCAGAAGTGGTGACAGCCATAATAAAGTATATGATAGAACTTTTTAGATACAAAGTTTTCAGGTAACTTTCTTTCTAGCCATTGCTTTATTGCCTTATGCCTCAACCGCCTCATGTTTTCAGGGTAAAGCTCACTGTAGAACTTTTTTTTTCTTCTTTTTGTCAAACCAAATGGCTTCTAACCAAATACTTCTGACCTGTTTCAGCAAAAAATGACACGTCATTTCAGGTCTGTAAAAAGCCTAGGTTTCACTGATGGGTGGAGTTTGCTCAGTGGTCATGGTCCTGTCATAGAGATCAGCATCACAATAGGAAATCCTTATGTTCATAAAGGTGGAAGTGAGTGATTTGGACTTTGCTTTTTTTTCGAAAACACAAGAACCAAAACTAATGATTAATAATTGTTCAACTATCTCTTGCATTTCAGATCAAGAAGTGCAAGACAGATATCAATCCAACAGCCTAAATCGCCTCCGTAGGTTGCTTATGATGTGTTCTGCCCAGGTGTTGATGCATCTGTCTTTCTCAGCCTCACACTTACATCCTGTTTTGTCCTAGTGTGATTATTCACAACTGAGATATTAACAGCTGAACTAACACTGAAGTGTAATTTCACTAACAAAGTCACTGCAGTCATTTCAACATGTGCAGTTGAGAAACAAGCAACCTTATAGTCTTAATCCGATTTAAATTCACAACAGCAACACATCCTCAACAGGATTCAGGTGATGGGTTGTGCAGCAGACAGAGGCAGGACTCAATGTTTTAATTCTGCTGCAGAGATCATGTGTTTGCATCACATTGACAAAGGGACCGGGCATTACCACCCCAAGCTCTCTGACATGTTTGTCGGTGTCTTGTGTGACACCGCTTTTTCAACCTGAGATATTTAGTTTCTTTTCTTTTTCATTTTCGCCTCTGTTGCATTATCTCACATCGTCTCCCCCGGAGTTTCTGCAGACCTTATACCGGGGAACCGGCAGAGGAAAACTGCAGGAGCTCAGAAGGCTTTCACACAGACATTTGCGTTTAAACCTACACGTCCTCAGGAGAAACTGAAGAGTTAAGTGCATTTTCCTGTGTGCAGCGTGGAGCAGCTGTCCAATGTATCGAACTAGACTTAATCAACTTTTTATCTGATTATGAGAAACAGGTTACGTGTCTAAACACGGCTAAAGCAATACAAGCAGCATTTGTAAGGAAGCAAAAATGTAAATTCAAATCTTGGCAATTTATTTACACAATTGCATCATCTTTGTTGGCTGTTCACTTGCACCATATAAGCTGCAAGTAAACAAAAAACGTTTTGCCTTTTGCAGAACAAATAAACTCTCATCTCTGCCTTTTCTCGATGAGTGAGACACAGATGAAACAGTGGACTAAGATACAGTAAACAATTAATCTAAGGGCAACAAGTGTTGGTCAAAATTTAATGCAAAGACTAGCATCTGCATAATGAAAACTGTGGCTTGTGTACGCTGGAATTAGTAGAGAAGAAAGAGGGAGCTGCAGCAGCAGCAGGAATAAATAAGTGACCAGGGGAGAGTGTTGATGGGTTTTTTGCTGACAATGCATGTGTACTGCTCAGTCGAGGCTGAGCTTCATTATGCAAAAACGCAATCCAAAATTTGTGGTTACAGCACAGCGGCTACCAGGGATATGCCCCATATGTTTTTATGTTTACAGCAACTTTCTGGTTTGACTGAATATCCAATGTTGGTTTACATCATACGAGAGGGACTGTTATGGTAACCCTTTTTACTCAGAGAAACAAAGAAACCTCTTTACTTGTTTTCATTTTCTCTTTACTTTTTTTTTTCTCTGAAGTCATGTGCATCAGTGTTACAGCAGAATCAACTTCAATCCACTCATCACCGCTTAATCATGTACAAAAGTCAAATCCACAGGGTACTTGAGGTTCTAAACATCTCTGACCCTGTCCACCCTTTGTATCCCAATTCATTCGGAACATGTGTTACCTCACACAACCTGCCTTTTCGATGGGAATGTGATGGACGAGAAACATCTTCCTCTGGATAGGAAACCTCATTGGTATGCTTTGACACATCACTGCGCCTTGTGGACATTTCATTGCTGCATTCAAAGTTGCCGTCACCCCTTGCTAGTGGAAGCACCATTACAGCCCACGCATAAACATGATGGTCAGTCAGGGAGTATTTGTTGTACATTTACTGTCGTTTATTGATGTGTTTTCTCTTTCTTGCAAATCAACTGAACTGTGGGTGTTTCTCATTTGTATGAAATCAAGACCCTGAGGAAAACATTCCGAGAATCAAATATTTAAGTCATGTGGGTTCACAATATGAAAAAAGTCAAATGAGGTTGTAAGTAGAGGAATGAAGCTGATACTTTACTGCATGTCTGTCTTGATTTACCATTTTATCACAGCATGTTGGAAGTATTGTGAGTTGTCACGTCATGCAAGCAGACACATCATCACTTGTTGTTTGGAGTCTTGAGAGATGTCTCCCCCACAGGCTGATATGTCATCATCGTCTGGAGCTAACTTGTCCAAGCTACAGATTGAAGCATTGCTGCTCCTGGTAGAAAGGCCGTCGCCATTAGTGGAAGTGTCTTGCACTCATCACTGAAGTTAAGAATCATACTGCACTTGATGGAAAAGTCATCAATGAAGGTAGAAATAAATATCTTTGTGGCAGTGAAAAAAAAAACTGCTTTACAATGCAAAACAGAAGCAAAATGATAAAAGAACAAGATGAAGATGAAGATGAAGATAAAAGCATGAGATGATATCATAAAAGAACAACACATAAAACCGCAGCAAAGCACGATAAAAATTTCCGAAAATAAAAGCATGTCTTAAGAAAAGATTTAAAGGCCAACACTGACTTTGCAAGACTAAGAGCAATGGAGTTGTATACAAAGGACTCTTGGTTATAACATTGAGGTGCAATGCATCCTCACAAGGATCATCTTTTTTAATTTCAGTCTATCTGGTTTTGCCATGCCCTTTATACACAGATCAAACTACAGAATTTCAAACTTTATCTTTGTTGATTTAGTTTTGGATTTCCCTGGACAGTTGTTACTTCCCAGGCTGCAGGAGTTTAGATGTACTTCCTTGAGGGCCTTTGTATTGGTTCAAATTTCAGCTTGGGCAAGAGACCGCCATGAACACAGTATATTACGATTTTTGGCTGAAACTCCTTGGATACCATGGTGACCAAGAGTGGAATTTAATATTTAAGCAAACACGCTTTGAGCAGCTACTTTGTCAGAAATTAAGCTTAGTGGAAGTTCAGTCAGGAAACTCCACAAGCTTCTCCCATTTTCGTCCAATCACACCCTGAATAACTCACCTTGAGCCAATCACTTGTAAGCTGTTTAAAATGTTCTTATCATCTTGTCATAATAGCACTGTGACGGCCACATTATAGCTGTGTTCCCAGTGCAGGTTACCCTGTTTATGTTTCCTGTTCTGCTGCATTCTGCTGCTGTGAGAAGAGGCTCAGTCATCCATAGCTCATGTTGGACTAAACGAATTGGCACAAACTATAAGAGTCAGAGTTAAGAGCCTGAGGCCCTGGAGCTCGAGCTGGCTCAGCTTTGTGAGCTGACAAGTCTTATTGCAGACACCAATTATCCCAATGCTTTGCCTCCTTCAGGGACCACAGTGACTTCCTTCACCATTAGTGTTGCTCCTAAAGTTCAGAAACTCAAGACACACACCTTTCCAGCTTTCTCCTCAACCCTCTGAAGGAATCTCTTTACACTTTGTCAGTGGAACATCTGGTTAGATTGCTCAGTGCTGAACACCAGACAGTAAGATTGACATCACCTTGGTGGCTGGGTGCTGTGTAGGCTCAAACCCTGCCTCATGTTCTTGGATGGGACACAGACTAAAAAAGTAAAAGTGCATTTTATATATATATTTTTGTTATGCAGGTATTTCTTATCAGACTGACAAATGTCCATGTGTATTTGTTTCCAGTTATTTTTTTTATTTTTTTTTTATGCTTTTTTAAGATAGGATTAAATTGACTGCTGAAAATTACTCATGATTGGTCAAGCATGTGCCAAAAGTTGGTCCTTGGTACTGTGGCTCTACAACATTTGCTGCAGACTAGTGTGCAGTACCTTCAGTACTCTACGCCGTTTGGACTCCCTCTGCCGACGGTTGCCATTTTTAACCCATGCACATCAGTTCAAGTTTGAACCTGTTAGTGGCACAAATTACAATTTTGCAATTAAACTTAGTTTTAGCAGTTTATTCCCAGATCGTTTTAGTAGGTTAGCACCATCTCACCTCGACTGAAAAAAAATGGTGCTCACACTGAGTAAAAGATCATAAATGTATTAAACCAGAACTTTCCTTCCACTCAGAGTACAAAGCTGGAAGCAGCATGCCACAAGTGCAAGACATAGATAATCATACGAACTGGTATTTGCATTTTTTTTCCGATTTGGTCTTTACTTTTTCATGGTTTACACAGTAATGTTTGATGTAAGCTGTGATTCTGTGCTGCTCTCAATAGGACGGAAAGGTAAATCCTATTTTGGGGGATGCAGGAGTCAGAATCTAACATTCAAGTCCTCTGTGAACAAAAGAACTCAATAAACAAGCGAAATGCATACCATAATTGAGTTCTACAATGCAGAGCTCCCATTTGCATTTACATTATGGTGATTGCTTTGAAGGCAGGGCATAACTGCTGGGAGGCTGGTAGAAGCAGCTGTGCCAAGGCAGTGACATGAAGAGGCAGTGAAGAGGCATGACTTCAATAGCTCCCCCACATTCAGACCTTAACAAGCGTATAAGGTTGAAAAGAATAGCAAAAATAATAGATGTCTTAGAGGCTGTTTCTATATTTAAATCATACAATTGAATATAACATTGAGGCTATAATAATAATCATCAAATTATATACTACCAGTACTGAAAAGTACTTTAACCAGCAAAGATGCCTCCTCTTTAAAATGTGTTTATTGTCTGTTTGGTTTTTCTAAACTAAATGTTTCATCACATGTACTGTAGAATGCTATTTATTATCCTATCTCTCTGAAATACATTTGCATCATTTTATTATCAAATAACACACAATGACATTGAGATGAAATTAATCATTGTAATAATAATAATAATCCTAATAATTATAACCTTGTTGTATAGCACTTATCTAAACAAGGTTACAAAGTGGCTTAAAAAATCCATGGCAAAAATGAGTGCACCAAAATATAAGGTATTTATTTCATTTCATAAAATAATTATATATAATAAGAAAAAAGGTATAGGGAAACCCAACAGTTCCCACAATGAGCATGCATTTTAGTACCACATTGTACTGGCCATATTACAATTATTCTGAAAAGAATCATAATTGTTAAACACTGGGCCTTCTCAAATGTGTCATTGGTTTGAGTGCGAAATTGTATGTTTTAAGAAACTGATTGATTTTCACTTCACTTGCTTTTCCATGGGAATACTTATGAACTATGAATAAAAACAGAGGTACAAAAACGATTTGCCAGGATGATACTGTAGTTATACGTCAGAAGTGATATGTCAGGCTGTGTATGACCCTAACAGCTTCCTATTATCATATAGCCATGGTGCACCTGGTAGACTAAAATATGACACTTGTTGCGAAATGGGGAAAAAAGTCCATAAAGCACTGATTGCCAACAAGAGGTTTATGTGACTTCATAGTCCCTGATGGAATTTATCAATATCTTCTTGTCTTTGGCAGCCAGAAAAACAGCAATGCCAGACTCTCTTCTGTAGCTGACCTAAATCATCGAGGTTGAGCTCTAGCAGGTACCCTCATTAGCCGAATTGATTCACAAATGGACATATAAAGTTGGTATCTTTAACACATTTAGACACATACTCAAATATGTTCTGATGTGTTCACACAACAAGACTCAAGCAATATAAACAAAGTGGACCAAGCTTCCCAACTCAGATTTTAGCGGGAGAGCGTGGCCTAGGGGATAGAGCGGGTGCTCACAAGAAGGTTGCCGGTTCGAATCCCACTCTATCCCATCTGCATGCCTAAGTGTCCTTGGTAAGATACTGAACCCCTAAATGGCCCCTCATAAATGCTGAGTGTTCTAAAAATGTAAGTCGCTTTGGATAAAAGCGTCGGCTAAATGACATGTAATGTAATGCAATTTTAGATGGTAGGCTGTTGTTTGTTGAGCTTTCAATGAATTGCAAAGTTTACACTTGCATGTTTTCATTATTTTAGAGCCATCAACCGATCTATTTATATATATATATATATGTATCACTATCAATAGTCCGAAAAATACGAATTTGGTTGGAAGAGAGTATAGCACTATTGAACTATATGAATGGGAAAGGATTGCCTAACACAATAGTAACTAATTAGGTAATACCATTATAAAGGGCAAGTACGTCACATTAGATGGATTTAGCAATTACATATCATTGATTTTGAACTTATTTCGAGGAAACAGACAAATTACATAATTCAATTCAAAAATATATTTTTTTAAATGCATGGACTAATGCCACACTATTAACATATTTTGTTTGGATGACTGGTATTTTAATAACACAACTCCAAGAGGTTGAAAATCCTCCTAATGGCTGAACCCAAAAGCCCAAAAGTACTTAACCTTCTGTCACAGGCTGTTCACTAAATTTTAGCCAACTGTCTTGTCAAATCTCTCAGTATGTGTCACTGCCTTGATCAACCAATACTCTGTCTTTTCCTACTGTTCATGGTCAAAGCTCATTGAGCTGGCATGCTATACATCTCTGAATTTAATTAATTCCAAAATGCCACTATCTATGCAGGAGTCCACTGATACTCTGATTTACTCTGAACCCAAACTATAACCAACATTTCCCAAACTTATATTGTTATAAAGCCAAAAAGGCTTTTTGTCTTTGGAGATTTTCTTACTGCTGTTATCTTTCTTTTTGCCACTTTACTTCTCAATGCTTGCATTCACACACACACACACACACACACACACACACACACACTGGCATAGACATGCATGCTGGACACGCATAGCTTGTTGGAGTTTAATTGCTTTTTTAGAAACCAGTACCTGGAGTTCCACACTCTAAAACGTTTCAGTGAAGTTAATTGCATTCTCGTCTCTTTGTTAATGTGTATTCCTCAGTGTGTATATGAGTCAGGAGGATAAGGACTGAGCTGAACTATCCTTTTGTGACTGTATGATACCTGCCTTATTTACATGACTCAGTTGGCCTGAATTTTCAATGTGTATGTAAATTAGGGGGAGCAGTTAAAGCCAGATACTGTACCAACCAACCGGTCTGTGCTCTGTAACAATTAATCAGTGCATTGGCTATCCTATGTTCTTCCTGATAGCTGCTGACTTGTTTCAAATAAGTATTTTGTTTGCACTGGTAGTAATTATAGACAAAATGTCTTTCACTCTATATATATATATATGCAATGACAATGACAGTAGTGTGGGGTTGCCCAATTCATCATTCTCGTAAAAATTATGAATATATATATATATATATTATTGCTGTCAAACTATTAAAATATTTAATCGCGATTAATCACATTTATGTCATAGTTATCTCAAAATTAATCGCGATTAATCGCAAATTTGTATCTATTCTTAATGTCCCTTCATTAATTTTTTCTCCATAATTTTTTGTGGGTTTTAATGCTCTATCAACATGGAAAGTGGATTGGCTTGCTTTATGCAAATGTTTTATTTTATTGAAAACCAACATTGCCAAACAGGGCGGTACAAAATAAAATTCTAAAGTACACATTTCAGGTAAACAAGGACTCATCCTATAGTGCAGCTAAACCATGGCTTAATATTATATATTTTTCAAGTTTGCTGTGAACATAGCAGTCAGGCCTCTCAAACAGACAAGCAACAAAATAATAATAATAATAATATTACATTTTATTTGGAGGCGCCTTTCATGTCACCCAAGGTCACCTTACAATACAACAGTACAGGATAAAAGATAAAAACATTGAAGATAAAAACAACATTTAAACAGAACATCAACATAAAAAATAAGTGAAGTGCACAGGGTCCAGTCACAAGGAGTATGCCAGTTTGAACAGGTGAGTTTTGAGTTGATGTGATGGAGTCTGATTGTCTTATGTGTGGGGGGAGGGAGTTCCAGAGCCTGGGTATTGAGCAGCTGAAGGCTCGGGCACCCATGGTACTGAGGCGTGACGTGGCGATGGTTAGCAGGCCAGAAGAGGATGAGCGGAGGGTGCGGGGGGAATGTATTCCTGAAGGAGGTCGTAGAGGTAAGTGGGGGCTAGATTGTGGAGAGCTTTATAGGTGAGGAGAAGGTTTTTTAAGTCGATGCGGTATTGTACAGGGAGCCAGTGAAGTTGGATGAGTACAGGAGTGATGTGATCCGAGGATTTGGTACAGGTGATGATCCGGGCAGCCGAGTTCTGAATGATTTGCAGTCTGTTGATGAGTTTGGTGGGGAGTCCGGTGAGGAGGGCATTGCAGTAGTCGATGCGGGATGTGACAAATGAGTGGACCAGGATTTCGGTGCTTGACTGGGTCAGTGATGGGCGGAGTCTGGAAATGTTGCGGAGGTGGAAGAATGCAGTTCGGGTGATGTTTTGAATATGGGGTGCAAATGATAGGGTGCTGTCCAGAATGACGCTGAGGCTCTTGACTTGGGGGGAGAAGAGTACAGGGAATCCGTCGACGATGATGGGTGGAGCTGGGGTGTGTTGGAATTTGGTGAAGATGGATTTGGAGCCGATGAGCAGGGCCTCAGTTTTAGTGCCGTTTAGCTTTAGGAAGTTCCTGCTCATCCAGCTCCGGATGTCATCAAGACAGGTGATGAGGGAGGTAGGAGGGATATAGATCGGTGTGTCATCGGCGTAGCAGTGAAAATGGACTCCGTGGTGACGGAGGAGTGTGCCAGGGGGGAGGAGGTAAATGGTGAAAAGAAGGGGACCCAAAACTGACCCCTGGGGCACTCCGTGTGAAACACCCGAACACCCAGACTTGTGGTTCTTTAATTGCACGAATTGTTGGCGGTCAGTGAGGTATGATGTGAACCAGGAGAGTGCAGTGCCAGTGATTCCAATGCCAGCCAGGCGGTCCAGAAGCAGAGGGTGCGAGATGGTATCGAATGCTGCGCTGAGGTCGAGGAGGATGAGAATTGTAAGGAGTCCGGAGTCAGCTGCACGGAGGAGGTCGTTAGTGATTTTGACCAGGGGTGTTTCAGTGCTGTGTTTTGGACGGAAGCCGGATTGGAAGGGTTCATGGAGGTTGTTTGTATCGAGGTGGGACTGTAGTTGTGCGGCAACCACCCTTTCAAGTGTTTTGGAGATGAATGGGAGGTTGGAGATGGGCTGGTAATGGTTAAGGACAGCTGGGTCAGCACCGAGTTTTTTCAGGATAGGTGTGATGGCAGCCAGTTTGAGAGTGGGGGGTACAGTACCAGTGGTGAGGGAGGAGTTAATTATGTTGGTGATCAATATAACAAACAAACAAAATACACAGGCAAGTGTCGGCCTACTTTGACACAAATTAAACACAGAACTGTGTAGGGCTATTTAAGTCCTCCCCATATTTGTGGAAAATGTATGAAATAAGAAGTAACCTATTTTGAATTAAATAAAAATATATAGCTGCAGCCTAGTAGCTTAAAAATATATCTTTTAGTTGGCGAAATATTAAAACAAAAAGCGAGAGCAGGTCAGACTGGAGGCGAACACAGATACTGAAGCTTGATAGAAACCCACTGCAGCTTCTGCTCTGATCAAGAAGCTGAGGCGCTGATCTCTGATCAGCTGAGACCAGAGAAACTCTGTGTTTTCACTGTTTTCATAGTTTAGAAGCAGTGAGTCACTGAGAGGCTGCTTCACCTGAACCAACATGCAAAATCGTGTGTCACACGGCAAAAGCGTGAGAGTTGGCAGCTCTGTGTTTGTGGTGTCCTGTCATTTTAGTTTGTTAATTTCAGTCTGTGTGTTTTCTATTTCCTGTTTTATTTTGTAGCCTTGCTCTCACTGTCTTGTTTCAGCTTCTCGGTGTCTCACTTCCTGTCTTTGATTGTGCTCTCCAATCCTCATGTGTTTCACCTGGTGTAATTGCCCCGGCCTTCCTGCTCTGTATTTAAGCCTCTGTTTCCCTTTGTCTGGTGTCGGGTTGTACTCGTTGTTTTCTCCACACGTCGAGAGAGATGGTTTGTTTGTTCCTGCGGTTTCGACCAGCTCCTTCTGCTTCCTCATTCCTTGTTCTCAGTGTGCCTTGGCGCCAGTGTTACTTTTGTTAGTGTTCTTGTTTTGTTTTTGTCTTGTTAAAAACGTTTTTGTATATTATTCCCCTTTTTGTTATAACCTTTGCATCCTGGGTCCATCTCCTCCCTCAAACCGTAACAGAACAACCCAACCAAACCATGGACCCAGCAGAGGTTAATTTATTTTTTGAAAAAGTTTATTATTTTGAGTTTCTGGTGTACGAGCTGGAGGAAGGATCCCCAGACCCTGCGGAGACCCTGAGGGAGATCTTGGTGGTGGAGGCCTGGCTGAAGGATCGGCCGTGGGTGAGCCACACCGTGCCATACCTCCCGGAGGTGCAGGAGAGATTGAGGAAGCTGCGCAGCCATGCTGTCCCATCCGCTAACCCGTTTTATGGAACTCGCCTGGCTTTTGGTGGACCCCGCAGCCTGCAGCAGAGGTCTGCGGTTGGTGGCAGAGGTCGGATCAGTGCCCCTGCATCTTTAAAGCCAGCTCGCAGGCACCACCCTCCAGCCCCTGCCGTAGTCCTTTACGCTGGAAGCGACGGGGTTTTTTGGGGACCCCGCAACCTCAAGGGGTTTCCTCTGGCGGGTTGCGGACGTGAGAGAGGGGGGACCCACAGCAGAAGCCAATCCCTCAAGCAGCATGCCCACAGGGACCAGCCACCTCCAGTCCCGACTGGGTCGCAGTCCCCTGCTCCGCGCCGAAGGCTCGCAGCTGATGTCACTCGTTCTCCGACTTCAGTGGTCCTCACAGCGGCGCCTGCTCCAGCACCTGCTCGGGTCCCAGCTCCACGTCGGAGGTTCCCAGCTGATGTCTCTCGCTCACCGACGTCAGTGGTCCTCACAGCGGCGTCTGCTGCAGCACCGGCTCCAGTCCCAGCTCCACGTCGGAGGTTCCCAGCTGATGTCTCTCGCTCACCGACGTCAGTGGTCCTCACAGCGGCGTCTGCTGCAGCACCGGCTCCGGTCCCAGCTCCACGGCGGAGGCTCTCAGCTGATGTCTCGCGTTCTCCGACGTCAGTGGTCCTCACAGCGGCGTCTGCTCCAGCACCTGCTCCGGTCCCAGCTCCATGCCGGAGGCTCCCAGCTGATGTCTCTCGTTCTTCGACGTCACTGGTCCTCACAGCGGCGTCTGCTCCAGCATCGGCTCCAGTCCCTGCTCCCGTGCCTGCTCCGCGCCGGAGGTTCTCGGCTGACGTCCTCTGTGTTTCGGCGTCGGAGATCCTCGCGGTGCCAGCTCTGCACCCAGCTCCGGTCCCTGCTCCAGTGCCTGCTCCGCGCCGGAGGTTCTCGGCTGACGTCCTCTGTTTTTCGGCGTCGGAGATCCTCGCGGTGCCAGCTCCGCACCCAGCTCCAGTGCCTGCTCCGCGCCGGAGGCTCTCGGCTGACGTCCTCTGTGTTTCGGCGTCGGAGATCCTCGCGGTGCCAGCTCTGCACCCAGCTCCGGTCCCAGCTCCTGTGCCTGCTCCACGCCGGAGGCTCTCGGCTGACGTCCTCTGTGTTTCGGCGTCGGAGATCCTCGCGGTGCCAGCTCCGCACCCAGCTCCAGTGCCTGCTCCGCGCCGGAGGCTCTCGGCTGACGTCCTCTGTGTTTCGGCGTCGGAGATCCTCGCGGTGCCAGCTCTGCACCCAGCTCCGGTCCCTGCTCCCGTGCCTGCTCCGCGCCGGAGGCTCTCGGCTGACGTCCTCTGTGTTTCGGCGTCGGAGATCCTCGCGGTGCCAGCTCCGCACCCAGCAACAGTCCCTGCTCCGGTGCCAGCTCCGCACCCAGCTCCAGTCCCTGCTCCGCGGCGAAGGTTCCCGTCTGATGTCTCTCTTTCTCCGATGTCAGGGGTCCTCACAGCGGCGTCTACTCCAGCCCCTGCTACGCTCCGGAGGCTCTCCTCTGACGTCTCTTCTCTTCTGACGTCAGAGGTTCTCACAGCGTCGGCGTTCCCGGTCCCTGCTCCGCGCCGGCGGTTCCAACCTGACGTCCCCTGTGTTTCGGCGTCAGAGGTCTCCGCTGCACCTGCTCCGGTCCCTGCCCAGCGCCGGAGGCTTCCGGCTGGCGTCTCTCCTCTTCAGGCGTTGGAGGTCCTCGCTGCTCCTGTCCCTGTCCCGCGCCGGAGGGTCCCGGCAGACGCCACTCTGGTTCCGGTGTCTGAGGTCCTCACGGTGCCAGCTCCAGTTCCTGCCCCACGCCCGGGGCTGAGGTCGGAGCTCTTGCCCTCTGCCCCTGACTGGTCTTCGGGCCACCTGCTCGAGGAGCTCCCGTGTTGGGCTCCTGACTGCCCTCCCGAGCTTCAGAACTCTGTCCCTGAGCGGCCACGGCGCCGCCCTCCCGAGCTTCATAACTCTCTCCCTGAGCGGCCACGGCGCTGCCCCCCCGAGCTTCAGAACTCTGTCCCTGAGCGGCCACGGCGCCGCCCTCCCGAGCTTCATAACTCTCTCCCTGAGCGGCCACGGTGCTGCCCTCCCGTGCCTACGAACTCGGCCGTTGATCGGCCACGGCGCCGTCCTCCCGAGCTTCTGTGCTCAGCCACGGAGCCGTTGGCCTGAGACCCTGGGCACCTCCCGGATTCCCTCCTCCGGTTCCCCCCTCCTCCCACCCGTCTCGGTTATGGACCGTCTGGAATCCGGTCCTTGAGGGGGGGGTACTGTGGTGTCCTGTCATTTTAGTTTGTTAATTTCAGTCTGTGTGTTTTCTATTTCCTGTTTTATTTTGTAGCCTTGCTCTCACTGTCTTGTTTCAGCTTCTCGGTGTCTCACTTCCTGTCTTTGATTGTGCTCTCCAATCCTCATGTGTTTCACCTGGTGTAATTGCCCCGGCCTTCCTGCTCTGTATTTAAGCCTCTGTTTCCCTTTGTCTGGTGTCGGGTTGTACTCGTTGTTTTCTCCACACGTCGAGAGAGATGGTTTGTTTGTTCCTGCGGTTTCGACCAGCTCCTTCTGCTTCCTCATTCCTTGTTCTCAGTGTGCCTTGGCGCCAGTGTTACTTTTGTTAGTGTTCTTGTTTTGTTTTTGTCTTGTTAAAAACGTTTTTGTATATTAAATCCCCTTTTTGTTATAACCTTTGCATCCTGGGTCCATCTCCTCCCTCAAACCGTAACAGTGTTAATCTCACGATGAACAAATTGACGGCGTTAAAACGGGTTTGCGTTAACGCCGTTAATAACGCGTTAAACTGACAGCACTAATATATATATATATATATATATTGTGAACTTGGTATTACTGTTTAATGAAAGATTAATTGTTCGTGAGCTCAGAGGTTACATTAAGTAATCTTTGTCAGAAGAGCAGAGGGATTGGTCTACCAAAGCAAATGGCACGCGTTGCTAAATGGCCATCCTATGGCTCTTTCCATTATGGTCATCGGCCTGTGTGAATTGTTTTGAGCAACCTCTTTAGTTTGCTTGTCACCTTTGCCTTGTCCTGAGAAAAGCATGACACTCAAAGACTTATTGCCAGCCTTTGTAATAACAGACCATCCATTACTGTCTTTTGTTTTGCTCTCAGGGTAAGGACCTCCTGGGCCTCAATGTCACGTCAATGCAACATTACAACATTACATTCATTTAGCTGACGCTTTTGTCCAAAGCGACCTACATTTTTAGAACACTCAGCATTTATGAGGGGCCATTTTAGGGGTTCAGTATGTTGCCAAGGACACTTAGGCATGCAGATTGGAAAGAGTGGGATTCAAACCGGCAACCTTCTTGTTGCAGAACACCGCTCTCCCCCAACATCTTGGCAAACAGAAATGGCTAATTACCTGCTACTAGCCAGAGGAGAAGAGAAGAGCTGTATAATTTCCCAGTTTTCATTTATTTTGAAATCGGTTTCAAGTTGTCATGAATTGGTTTATAAAAAGTCGTCAGTTTGGGTTGGAACATTGCTTATATTCACCGGTGCTGTAGAAAAAAGAGACTTGTAGCAGCTTCAAGCCCTAGCCAGCCTTTCCAGTTGCCCTCTGAACGGTAGACAAACACATGAGTGACTTTCTGCCTGCAATGTTTAATAGACTTTCACAAGAACATTTCTGTTTCCTTTCTCAAGGCTTTGAAGGATTTCTTTACCCAGCCAAGTCCATGGCCCAGAAAAAGCTGTTTAATGTAGGTTTTGATGTCCCTGAGTTTGACATCTTAATTCCACAAGATGCTGGGAAGCGCTTGTCACTGCAGTGGTTAGTTTATTGCTCATGGGATAGATTTGTGACTAACATGCTCTGTTTCATTAGGGTATTTTTTTCTTTTTTTCTTATAAAATATCCATCCATGCTCATGCTGAAGTCTCTACTGTACACAACATTTTACCTTGCGGTTAAAAAAAGTGTGCTATGCACTAATAGGTCCAGAGGTAGAAGTGATGGATACCTAACCATTGTGCAATGTATCAGTAATCTTGACTCCACAGTGGGGACTATAAATGCTGGTGCTATTATATTGTATGTGTGTTACAGTATATACTGCTATATTCATTCCACCCACAATAAAGCGTTGGACATGCTTTGTGGGTGCTTAGATTCAAATTCCATGTATTTGCCTTTCTAGTCAGAATGTGAGTCTGAGACCGCTCCATTGGGCTGTGATTATGGGGCGTGTTTCAACTGACCAGGAAGTAAAATTCCTCTTCGCTCAATTGGATAGACCTACAACCAATCAGAGCAACGTAGTATGTGACGTATGCTAAACAACGCATTGTGAGTTATTTACTAACGCCGGGTTCACACCGGAGGCTGAAGTATGGAGGACCATACATGACATAAGTAAAAATAAATAAATAGATAAATGTATAAATAAATACAGAAATAAATAAATAAATGAATAAATAAAAATGGAAATAAATAAATAAATACAGAAATAAATAAATAAATATGTTAATACCAAAAGAAATGTCAAAAGAAATGTCTTAAATATATTTTAACATTTATTTTTTCCCTGATACATTTCCTTTGCATTTGCAGTGTCCTTATGCTAATGAGAAAGGCAGGCCTAACCGCAGTCTCATGCAGGATTGGTCACAGGAGTGTAATGATCCAACCCTACTACTTCTGCCTTTCAATGCTGGTGTCCAGTAGCTGTTTGCAGCGTTGAGCCAGTTCACACTTAAAATGAACTAATTCAAGTTCAGAGGGTTAGTTAAGGTTATTTTTTATTGGGATGATTTAGCTGTCAGTAGTCCTGACTGTGAGCGACACGTCTCGTGTTGTACTGAGCACAATGAGCGAGCCGAGAGGAGGAGGAGGAAACAGAAACTCCAGCTCAGTACAAACCACCTGCCGCCTCTGCTCTGATCATGAAGCCGCTGATCTCTGAGCAGATGTGACCAGAGAAGCTCTGTGTTTTCACTGTTTCCACTGTTCCACAGAGTCACTAACTGGCTGTTTCACGGTGAAGAGATCAAGTCTCAGTCACTGCCCGTGTCTCTGGGCGATTGTGTGGCGGAGCGCAGGGGCTGTGTGTGTGTAGCTCAGTTGACCAATCCTGCTCGAGACTGAGGTTAGGCCCGCCTTTCTCATTAGCATAAGGACACTGAAATCGAAAAATAAAAGTTGGAATAAATGTGGAAATAAATAAATAAATATGGAAATAAATGCAGAATTAAATAAATCAATGTCTTAAACTTATTTCCACATTTATTTATTTATTTCCACTTTTATTGCAACTTTTATTTATTTCCACATTTATTTATTTCCACATTTCAGTGTCCTTATGCTAATGAGAAAGGCGGGCCTAACCTCAGTCTCGAGCAGGATTGGTCAACTGAGCTACACACACACACAGCCCCTGCGCTCCGTCACACACTCGCTCAGAGACACGGGCAGTGACTGAGACTTGATCTCTTCACCGTGAAACAGCCAGTTAGTGACTCTGTGGAACAGTGGAAACAGTGGAAACACAGAGTTTCTCTGGTCACATCTGCTCAGAGATCCATTACAATATAGACTGCTCGAAAAGATGATTAAGGGAACATCGGGAAATCATCAGAGTTTAAAACCAATAGATAAACCGATAAACAGATACTTCAGGGACACCCATCTGTCCATTTAGGAAGCACAAGTGATTGTCAATCAATTTCACCTGCTTTGGTGCAAATGAAAGTGGCAAAAGTGGCAATTGAGGCAAAATGAAGACCACCTCTATTAAGGGAATAGTTTTACATGTGGTGGCCACAGACAGTGGCTCTCTCCTTCTCCATCCTGAATGACTCCTCCTTAGTTCTGTGGTCTGCTAGTGTCCTTGTCTCTACTGGTGGCATGAGGCAGTACTTGCAGAACAATCAGGTTGCATAGGTAGTCCAGCCCCTCTAGGATTACACATCCATAACGTGTGGTCATGAGAAGGTTTGCTGTGTCTCCAAGCCCAGTCTCAAGAGCATGGATTAGATAGCAGGAGAACGGCCGTTACACAAGGAGAGCTGGACAGGGCCAGAGCCTACAAAATGACCTCTAGCGGTTTACTGGTGTGCATGTTTCTGACAGAACTGTCAGAAACAGACTACATGAGGATGGAATGAAGGCCCAACATCCTCTAGCGGGACCTGTGCTCACAGCCAAGCACCGTGCAGCCCGATTGGCATTCACCAGAGAACACCAGCATTTGTACATCTGCCGCTGGTGCCCAGTTCTCTTGTCAGATGATAGCAGGTTTACAATGAGCACATGTGAACGGTGTGAAAGAGTCTGGAGAAGCTTTGGTGAACACTACTTCTTGTAACATCATCCAGCATGACCGGTTTGGCAGTCGGTCATTGATGGTCTTGGGAGGCATATCCTTGGAGGGTCACACAAACCTTCATGTCATAGCCAACGGTACCCTGACTGCTTCTGGGTACCGGGATGAAATCCTCAAAGCAAATGTCAGACCATACACAGGTGTAGTGGGTCTTGGGTTCCTCCTGGTGCAGGACAGTGCCTGGCCTCATGTGGCCAGAGGATGTAGGCAGTTCCCTGGAGAACGAAGACATTGATGCCATCGACTGGCCCTACATTTCCCAAGACCTTTAGGGCTAGTCGAGGCCATACTCACTACTGAGTCACATTATGAGTTGCCGTGATGAAATTCACGGAAGTTTTTGATTTTTTTAGTTACATCTCGGTGTAGTTTTGCATCCAGCCCTCAATGTGATGTGTTCCCTTAAAGTGTGCGGTGGAGAAATTTTAAAGAATCAATTTTACTGTGACAGGGATAAATCAAATTTTTTTTATCAGGGATGTTGAAGCGATGTAGTTGCAAAGACGTTGCCCTGCGCACAGAATCTTTCGTTGGCGTTGTCCCAACCAGCCCAGCAACAATCAGCAGAGAACAAGGAAAAATACCGGAGAACATTTTAAACCACAACAAACATACATAAAACATCTTTGTTCGTTACAGATTGAGGACATTACTTGACAACAAATTGGTCAAAATTTTCAATAGATGTTCAATTGAGTTGAGTTATTGTGACAATGAAGGCCCTAGCATATGATTCGCATAATTGTCTTACTCATCAAACCATTCAGTGAGCCCTCATGCCATGTGGATAGCATCTTCACTCATTATGTTTATCCACTCATTCAGGTTCTTCCTTTAATTTGTCACCCATCGCAGAGCCACTTTTTATTTCAGCTTGCCTGAACAGAGCAACTGAAATGATAATGAGCCAATTTTGTTTTCATATTTGAACTGCAAACAATTAACTTGTCTTGCACAAAGACAAAGGAAATCTGCTCTCTCTTGGGATCAGCTTTGAGTGCTCATTGACAAGTGTCTTGGCATGTGGCTGTGTGATTTCAGATGTTTCGTGGGAATCAACCCAACCAGTGGCCACAAAATCACAAAGCTGGTCAGCCAAAAATGTGGGAAGTTGCATGAGAAGAGGAACTGCTCTGACATTCCTTAGGTGTCCTCCCTTCTCAGGAGACTAATGGACTTTGAATGACTCTAATCTAAGTCCTCTCCACCAGATGAATTGGAAATGTTATCAGAAGAAAACCAAAAAAGACACACCTACAATTAATATATATTTTTAAATAAATATTATTATTTATTTTTTGTGTGTCTACAGTTGTAAAGATTGTCCTCAAATAAAGTTAATATGTTTTTTCTTTCTAATGTGAGTTTTTTATCTCAGACTCTGATCTTAGGAGTTTTTCAGAGAAAGGATGTTAGTTCTAAAAGCTTACTCCTTTTAAAGCTATTGAGCTTTGATAAGCATTTAATGTCATTGCACCTCTGACTTTTTTTAAGGTTAAATATTTAACAGCTGAAGTGAATGTAACAATATTAATAAATGTTGGGTAAATGGAAAGCCTGGTCTCATTCAGAACACTTGTAAATGTTTATCTGTAAAAAGTTTTACAACACAATATTAATATGTAAAAGAGGGTCAATCTCCTTAGCCTGTGCATATTCTTCCTGTTGTTGTATAGGTTTCCCTTTAGAGTGTAAATAACAACAGGTTAGGTTAACCGTGCACTGATTATTGCCTGTTATGTGCGTGAGTGTGGATGAGTTTCTGTATATGTAAGCCATGCTCAATGAGGAGCTACAGCACCATGCGACCTTGTAAAAGGATATACAATACAGATGGTGGAACATGTGAATAACTAAACAACTGACTCATTAAACTCCTTGTAAAGCCGATTTTAACCTTACCTCATAGTTGCAATTTGTATTACCCCTCTGAAGTTATCATTCACTTGAAAGTTCTGGTTTCTGAATACATGGAAGGACAAAGGCATGACTTAATTTTTTTTAAATTTAAGTACATTTTCTATAGTGTCTCATCTCTCGCCCAAAGGGCACGCTCTGCTTCTGCTAAGATTGCTACTCACGCTAGCCCTGCTACTTAAGGTGGGAGACTTTTATATGGAAGCCCGTTTCAGCCACTTAAATGAAAAGAAGATGAGATAGTATCTCATAATTATGACTTAGCATCTCATAATTATGACTTAGCATCTCATAATAATGAGATAGTGTCTCAAAATTATGACTTTGTATCTCATTATTATGACTTAGTATCTCATAATTATGACTTAGCATCTCATTATTATGAGATAGTATCTCATTATTATGATTTAGTATCTCATAATTATGAGATACTGGCCGCAGGGTCTGTCTTGAGAGTCAGTGTGTGTGTTTGTTGGTTTGGGTGTGCGGGGGTGTGTGTGTGTATGCTTGTCTCTGTCCCTCTTCACTAAAACTGATAATCACATGTATTTTTTAGTTATTATTCGATGATGACCGATCATGACTCACTTTACGTCTCGTGTTGTGTGGAGCGGGGGACTACATGCACACAGTGTTTAAACATGTGTTTCATGAACTCAAACAAACACAAAGTAAACGTCAGTCCTGTACGTGTCCTAATAACTTGTGATCAGTGCTGCTGTTTATTGTTAAAGTATAAAGTGAGCGCAGGACAGAGGGGAAGTGAGGCGGAAGCAGACTCCGACACATACAGGACGAACAGACTTTTAATGAGCATCTGTTCTGATCCTGGAGCAGGGCTGGTTATACTGATTCAGCTGCAACACATCGCTAAGCCAATGCATGGAGCAGAAAACATGAATCGATAATGTTATGTCTCTGTATTGCATGCATAGTCGCCCACTTCCGCGAGTAAGGCGGCTGTCCCCGCAGCCGCTCAGCCATGGCTTCCCTGCTCTGTTACGCCCCGCCCACAATCCGTTCCTCATAATAATGAGATGCTAAGTCATAATTATGAGATACTATCTCATAATCATGAGATACTAAGTCATAATTATGAGATAATATGTCATAATAATGAGATACTAAGTCATAATTATGAGATGCTAAGTCATAATTATGAGATACTATCTCATAATAATGAGATGCTAAGTCATAATTATGAGATACTATCTCATAATAATGAGATGCTAAGTCATAATTATGAGATACTAAGTCATAATAATGAGATAGGAAGCAATATTTTGTTTCCGATTTTTTTCTGGTCACTTCAAGTGTATTGTATTTTCGCTTACAAGTTGAGGAATGTGCACAGACACATTCCCTTCCTTGCATCACTCCACGCTGCAAGTGTTTCTTCAGTGTTGCTTGTTGTGGTTAGCCTGTGGAAGCTAACAAGCTACTAGCTCAACAACATGTCTATTTGGTGTCACGTTCGGTGTGGTGGTGGTGGGGAGCTGAGATGGTGGGTTCGGAGGTTGGACTTGTACCGGCTGTACGATCCTGTATGACTCGGTACAGAGAGGAAGTACGAAACTAGACGTTTCAATGACATTTTTTTAAGAATGGACTTAGTGAAAAAGTCTGTGGAGTGACTGTTTTCATACTTTGAGGGTCCCTACTGACCCCCTCCAAGTCATTACGAATAGTAAGAGCCCAGAAAATGTATTTAACACAGTGTGAGCCCTTGAAGATGACATATTAACCAGCAGTCATTTCCAACGGTTCCTCAAACTGCTGTTCTGCAATGTCATCTGACGAAATAGCAACAAACATAAAATAATGGCTGCGATTTCATTTATTTACTTGTAAAATCATCAATTACAGATTATTTTAAAAGTCAACTACTTAACTCTCTGCTCATCCCTGAAATAAAATAATAGATTTGTCACTAGAAGGGATCTAAAAAGTTGTTAGATGAAGAAATAGACGTCAGCACTGCCTGTGAATTCCCCACTGATGATGTGGTAAATGTTCTGTATAACACCAGTCTTGATGACCACTCAAAGCACTTTACAGTACATTTTTTGATTCACCCATTCACACAGACATTCGTAGAGTGCATCTACGTACAACACTTTTCACTATGAGAAGGGGCAATTTGGGGTTCAGTATCTTGCCCAAGGACACTTCAGAATGGGGAGGACTGGGATCCAACTGCCAACCTGGTTTAACCCCAGAGGCACAGGTATAAGCTGTTCATCATGCAGGATTCAGCTGACTAAAGTGGTTTCTTGGTCATACATTTACTCAATGTCGGACATTCAAGTATAAATTGCTTTACAGCCAAAAAAATGAGATGCTTATTTTGTCATGGTATCCATGCAGCCACAGTGCAATGCCTGAAATTCAATTAGTTTTGAGTTTAATGTCAATGTTGTGTGGAAAATCTCTTCAGTAATTCTTCATTATAGTCATGGATACAGATAGTAGATGAGTTAGAAGCTGGATAAATAGAACGATACCTAGAAAACTACACATACATTTTCATGACATGTTTGCAAAGCTATTTAACATGTTGAAACTAAGGGATATTATTCTTAACATGCCATTTGTTCTAATTGCCAACCCAAACTATGTCTGCAATTGCTTGTGTGTGTGTGTGTGTGTGTTTGAAAGACAGATGGGTTTGGTTTAAGGTCAAGTGCCATGACTGATCCGAACATTCAACAGCAGCACTGTGGTTCAACTGTGACATGTGTCAGCTCCTATTTATTATCATAATGTCAGGTTAAAGGAGCATCAGAGCAGTAAAGGTTAATAGGTCACAGTTTCAGTTTTGAATCTAGAGAAGCAGCAAATTGTAAAAACTGTTGCTCGGCAAACATTACCACTAATATGAATCATAGCCCGAGTGAACGTGTCCAAATATTATTTTACCTCTGTCGCTATATCAATCTTGCCGCTTGCTCTTCAGATCACTCAAATAACACATGTAGCTGCTTATCCTTAATATTTCACAATTTTCTTCTTTTACATTCTACAGACACAATGCAAGCCCACCAGCTGTGCTCACCTTCTGGAGAGGGATGAGAATGCCGGGCAGTGTAGTGGTCAGGGTGTGTATTTGAGTAGTGGTTCAGTCGAGGCATGTCTTTTTCTGCCGTAGCATAAGTGAGGAGGAAAAGGAAGAGGAGGGTCTCTCCAGAGGCTCAACTCTCTACTCATATCTGATCACCTGAGAGAACAATAGGGGAGGAGAGATGAAAAAAGGAGAAAATGAGAGAAGGAGCACTAAGGGGGAGCATGTAACCATATGTGAATATTGTTGGTAATATTAATTCTAGTTTCATTTTTCGCTTGATTCTTGTTATAAAATATAATCATTGATTAATACATTATTAAAAAATTGATTTCTTTACACGCAGTGTAGGTTTACCTTATAAAAGCAGGTCATCTATCGGACGTCCTCCACCATCATCTCCTGTTGATACAATTTTGCTCAATGACATGCTTAAATATCGAACGCATCTTTGCGTGAGCAATAGAAAGAAAATTCATCTGGGAACGAGGTTCCCAGATGAAGTTTTTAGCCTAAATGTTTTGATATCCTGCTCCAGAGATGCGTTTGCATGTGGATGACACCTGACTTTATGGCTGAAAATACGGTGTAAATAACCTTGTTTCGAGTCAAATTTGAATGTCCTTTGAAGAAGTAGTCACCGACCCCTCCATTGGCATAATGGTGTGTTAGATAGTGAGTTCATTTTTTTTTTTGTTGGGTGAACTATCTCTTTAATCTTAACAATAATCAAAAAGGTATTATTCATTAACATTGTAACACTTGTAGCAGTGATCAAACATCAACATGTGTATGTATGCATGTCTAGGTGTGTGAGCGAACAATGGCACTTCTCAGATCTATATATTATTCAATGAAAATCCAGGCAATGTGGTTTTGGCTGTTTTTTGTCAATTCAACCATTTCCCTCATTTTTATGCAACTTGGATGTCAACTAGGTTTTTAAATTATCTCAAATGTAAAGAGGAGGCTATCATAAAATGCACCAGTGTTTTTCTCCTCAACTTCCTTTAAGTCACATTGTCTGTTTTTAGAATTACTCCCTGTGTTATGGAACTTTTCAGGAGGTTGGTGAAAGGAGACCACAGGCAGCAGCTGATGTCTTACGCAGAAAGGTTAAACGTAGACTTGATGCATCAAGGAGACCAGAAGGTGAAACAATATACAAACGCTGACAGAGTAGCATGAGCCATTGTCACCCCCGAGTCTGAAGATGTCTCCCACAGCACCGCCATATCTCCCTCGACTTGCATCACCCATTTCAACATCACATCCAAGAATGGCTAGAAATACCGTCACCCTCTATGTTACATGTAGGTGTTTGCATCCTATTGGACTGTGTAGCCTAAAGTATGCATTTCTAAATCACACTGTGTCTTTACGTCTTGCCACTGGTGAAATACTCAAAAGAGTTGAAGTTAGGGGCATCTGAGTTAGATATGAAAGTCCCTTCGTGTTGACACTACAATGTGCTGTTGGTCGGTCCTTTATTTATAACCTGACCTTAGGTACTGCTCAAAGAGAGAAGGGAGTATCTGTGGAATTTAGACATGCACTATTCTACTGTACAGATATAATGTGTAATATACAATATACATAATATAGAGTGGCATATAGAGTAATGTGTGGGGATGATCAAAAATCCCTGAACACCCTGAATATGTGAGTTGTGAAATGTACCTGTGTAAAGTGTTTTTCAACCTCAAATGAATCCTGTGATAGAACTTTTGACAAAAAATGAAGATGATTGTTTTGCCAAAGCATTATCGTTGATGTTGTCATCCATCACATCTGATAAAATATCAGTATGTGAGCTGGAATGCTTCATTTGTGTCTGTCTGTGCTGTACCTTCATTCCTGATCAACTGACTAAAGTGTCTCTTTGATCGGTACGCAGTGAAAGAAACAATCCCTGCCCACAGTATCTGCACCAAGATCTGAACTGAGTGGTCTCGACAGTCAAATGCAAAAGCTTCTCACAATCCTTTGAAAGAACCAACAGTACTTCATGCCAGATTCGTACACCTCATCAAATGAATTGTGTCAATAGTGATAGTAGGAAAGAGCATTTGTACTTCCATTTTAAGACTAAACAGAGCAGGCACCTTATTCTGCTCTGAATCTTGCACATCAGACATCCTCAGGCAACATCACATCAGGCAATGTGCAAAGCTCCTTTTTGTGTCTGTCAGGTACAGAGTGACTGGTTGTGTATGGGTATACCAGTGTATGGGTTTGACTGGAGTGCGAGGATAAGGTTGACCTAACCAGGAAATATCTAGTTTAACCGGTGTTAGGCTAGTGACCTCTTTACCATCCCATGTGCAATTCCAAGCTTGTAGATACTGCTTTTACCATGATGTTTTTGCATATGAGACTTGAAATCTCTAAAAAGAGCAAGGGCACTCGAGTAAACTCAAGGTTTTGTTAAGAGACTGACTGGTACAGAAATTGCATGACTTGTAATTGAAGGTAAACATAAGAAAACGTTGGACTGGATGCTTAGCTGAAAAGGAATCCTCAAAATTGGATAACAATGATGACAATCAGATCACGCACTGTAACATAACGGAGATGAACAGAGTAAAAGAGAGTCATTTTGAAATATAATGCTGTAGCAAAACAATGTTTAAACTTTAAAAACCTGTGTTATTATGGCCAATGCACCTACTTACAAACACCCATGACCTGCCCTGCCGAGAAATGCAGTTTAAGTGAAGAACAAATTCTACTTGGTACAATGATGATGTTTGCTTTAGTTTAGACAGAGCTCGAGAGTCGGGGTGAAAAAACAGCTCAATGCAGCAGAACATAGCGTACATGCATTATAATCATATCGCAATCACAAGAACTGAACCTCCTGCCACTGCTTTAAGAAACTATGAATACATAGTTCAAGTCAAAAGGGTAAACCCCATCATTTGTTGGTTATTGCTTGAAGGAGACATTATTCAAAGTTGGCCTATTCTCCGCTCAACAAGTGAGAGAGCAAGAGAGCTGCAGGGGTCAAGTGAGATGGGAAACAGGGAAATGCAACATTCTTTTGAGATTGTATCACAGCAGTCACGATCCAAAACACAAACAAGCACACACACACAACTCGGCACGACCCTCGGGGAAGCTGCCACAGATATTATGTGAATGCACCTGAGGCATTCAGCCGCCCTTGGTCAAACAACCGATAATTTCACAATGAGCTCTTAACAGTAGCTTTTAATTTGAACTGTGAACATGGATGTATTCATGATTATGATTAACACACTGGAGGTGGCTCAGTGAACCTCTAGGTGAACCAAGGAGAAGGGAGTGGCACCAACCTCACCAAAATCACCCACATTGCAATAAAATCTAAAGTTACGACATTGACGAAATCTGAAATATACTGTTGGTATCCAAAGACTAATGCAGTATATCGTATTCCTCTAACAGGGCTCAACTGTTGTCCCAAATGTATTATAAAAATCCATAAACCACACTTTTTAAATGACACATTCATTCAGCAACTAAGTGTGTGTGTGTGCGTGCGTGCGTGCGTGCGTGCGTGCGTGCGTGCGTGCGTGCGTGTGCGTGCGTGCATGTGTGTGTGTGGGTGTGTGTGTGCGTGTGTGTGTGTGCATGTGTGTGTGTGTGTACACATTGTCCTTTTACTGGAAACATTCACCACTAGCAGCTATTTCCTTTTAATTGACTAATGTCTGCTCAAAACCATAGTGTCTAGTTTATGTACGCACAACTTGACAGTAGGTCTGGAACACGTTAGAAATGTAGGGGGAGACCTCATCACTCAGACACTGATGGCAACAAGGGAAAGGAGTTGGACTTCAGACAGTCAACAAGATGTATGAGCCAGCGGACGTGTGTCGCTCCTGTGGATGCGTTGGGAGTGTCTCCACTGGTGATCCATCCCCTCTTCACTGGTAATGAGCAAACACACTGAACGGCACTTTGCAGTATCGACATTGTTTCCCCACAATGATGGAAAAGGCCAAGGCGCTGTTTGGTTTCCAAACTGTCACAGGCTGAATCAATTCCCCGAATTGGTAAAGCTCTCAGTGAACATTAAGATGAAGACGTAGATGTGTTCCTAATGCTATCTTTGTGCGATGACACTCAAAAACTGAACAAAGCCATAATTTAATGGCGAAAAAAGGAAATTCAAAATGAGAGCTCAAAACTGAGAAGTCTAATTCAAAGGGGAGACAGCTTAAATGTCTGAATGTCAGTCCAAATGATTTATGCAGTAGCTGCTATTTTACTAATCCAGACTGTCTTAGCCCTGTTTCACATGGGCTCGTAGCTAGAGTGCGTTTGGAAGCGAGGAAAATAAAATAAAGTAAATGGAGAGCCCTTCTAATGTCATGTTCAGCAGTCTGAGCCAAGTCTGTGTTGATGCTAATGCAGTTACAGTGAGCTCCCACAATGTAGTAATGCAGACATGCACAGAATATCCTCCACCGCTTCAGACAAGCTTTGTGTGCGCATCTGGGGAGATTTAGGAGTTTGGAGTGAGTGTCTGTTCTTTTTTTCCCCCTCCTCTCTGACTGTGGAAACGTTTCATTTAAGAACGTCAAAGTCTGTCTCTGCTCCCTCTGTTCATGCTGCTTTACTCAAGACATCCCATCCGCTTTTCTCCTTATGTTAACACCCAACATCCATCATTTCCTCCACCGCTGTGCGAAGACATGACAAGACCGACAAATGTCAGTGTTGTGGGAGTTGATGTGAGGTAGTGCTGTGTTTGTTGCCAAGATATGACAAGACAGTCAGACGTCAAACTAAAAGGTTACACGGCCAGTTAGCCTCAAACATGGCTGAGAGCTGCCACGACAGCAAATCAGTAGTGTTGATGAGGGCTGGTGCTAGAGGCATTGGCGGTGAGCGCGTGTATGTCTTTTGCCATCAGAGCAGATGTCTCGGCTGCCTGTCATTTTGATGTACATGTGGACGTACATCAAACCATTTCCTTGATAGCTGGTGACAATAGTTTGACACATTCCAACTAACTGCTTAACCGCTGGTGGGCAGGCACGTGTTGATGGCTGCAGTTAGGAAGCCGTTGGTTAGGTGTTTCATTATTTGTTTAAAGAAAGTAGATTCCAAACTTTCACAGTCATTAGTCTTCCCCCCCCCCCCTTCTCTTTTAGAATGCATTTGGAATTTCCCTGGCGTAAACTCTGCCCTCACGCACTCACTGAGCATAAATAAACAAAAAGTTGGTACAGTCGTTTTGCACAGCTCAGTGCGAATTACAGTGGAAACTCATTTATCCGGAGCCAGTGGGAATAGAGGCTGTTAAGACGGCTGAGACTCGTTCACTCATTCAAATGCTCACATATGGGCTTCGACTACTGTGTACACCAGTTGGTGAACACTTTAGTTTACACAGTATACATATCAGAATATGACTATATAAACCAAATGAGACCGTATTGTAAGGTTTCTCTTGGAATACAGTTTTATTTTGAGTCAGCAGCTCAGCGTTATTATTCTCATGCATTAACACTCAAGTCATAGACAGCACCCGCAGGCTAAATGTATCACAAACACATGTTTTTTCTCTTGTACAAATACATTGACTTGTTATGGGGTCAATGGTGTTACGAATCAGTTATGATGTAGAATAGGTTTGCACATCTATAAATGTTGTGCCTTTCATTAGAATATATTTGCATAGCAGTATTTTCACAGGCTGTGTGACATTCAGATAAATTACTTTCTGCTTCTTCTCTTTAGTCATTATTAGGATTATACCTATAGAGCATTAATCAAGGATTCCCTTAGCCGGTATGCATCAGCTCGGCTCTCCCCTTCTTGGTTCCTCGTGGCGTCAGACTCCCCCAGCTGGGTAATTACCTCAGCTTGTAATAAGCTAGGGACTGAGACATTAATGCAGTTTAGTTCTCTGAGGTGTAACGTGCCAGGGCGAGCCATCCAGTTTCAATTACAGTTGCGCACACGTGCGTGTATCATCCGACACGCTTTGCACCCGCTTGCAGACACATATATGCACCGACCTCCCATGGAGTATGAAACCTCAGGTAATTACTTGGCCAACGCGCTGTCTTCCACGGCACTGTCCCTCTGATCAATACCAATGTTAGGACCCG